>NW_022436982.1:14530021-14553012 GCF_009761245.1 Sapajus apella
GTATATATATATTTATATATATATATATTTTTTTTTTAAATTTTTCCTCATCCCAAGTAGAAGAGGAAAGACAAGGTGGTTTTTGTTGTTGTTGTTTTACTTGTTTTTTTTTTTTTTTGGACACAGGGTCTCCCTCTGTCACCCAGGCTGGAGTGCAGTGGCACAAACAGGGCTTACCTCCAGGGCTCAAGCAATCCTCCCACCTCAGCCTCCCAAATAGCTGAGACTGCAGGCCAGTGTCACCTACCCACCCATACCCCACTATTTTTTTTTTCTTGGGGGGAAGAGATAAAGTCTCACTATATTGACCTGGCTCATCTTGAACACCCGAGCTCAAGCTGTCCTCTCACCTCAGCCTCCCAAAAACTCTGGGATTACAGACATGAGGCATTGTGCCCAATCAAGACAAGACTTCTTAATGGGTACATTTATTTCATTAACACTCAGGAATTCAGAGTTTTTTGGGGATTTTTTTCTCTTTTTTTTTATGGCACTCACAGAAATGAAAAATGGATGAAGTCAGTCTCTCTTCCACTTGACTTGATTTTTCTCACTTTGCAATGGAAGGCTTAAGATTTTCTTTAATTTTTCTCACTATCTTAATCGTCCTATAGATTTACCATAAATGTTCACTGCCCTTTTCCGATAAAAATTTATGATTTTTTTTTTTTTTTTTGAGACGGAGTTTCACTCTTGTTACCCAGGCTGGAGTGTAATGGCGCGATCTTGGCTCACCGCAACCTCCGCCTCCCGGGTTCAGGCAATTCTCCTGCCCTAGCCTCCTGAGTCGCTGGGATTACAGGCACACGCCACCATGCCCAGCTAATTTTTTGTATTTTTAGTAGAGACGGGGTTTCACCATGTTGACCAGGATGGTCTCGATCTCTTGACCTCGTGATCCACCCGCCTCGGCCTCCCACAGTGCTGGGATTACAGGCTTGAGCCACCGCGCCCGGCCTATGATTTTTTTTTTTGAGACAGAGTCTTGCTTTGTCATCCAGGCTGGAGTGCAATGGCACAATCTTAGCTCACTGCAACCTCCGCCTCCTGGGTTCAAGCTATTTTCCCACCTCAGCCTCACAAGCAGGTAGGACTACAGGCATGCACCACCACATCTAGCCAATTTTTGTATTTTTTGTAGATACAGGGTTTCACCATGTTGCCCAGGCTGGTCTGGAGCCCTTAGGCTCAAGCAGTCCTCCCACCTTGGCCTCCCAAAGTGCTGGGATTATAGGTGTGAGCCCACACCCAGCCTGGTTCTGCTTTTCATTGGACAAATATTTATTGAGCATTTACTGTATGTCAGGCATAGGAACAGGTAGATATACTTTGGATTCTTACTATTCATGGATTCCGTACTTGTGAATTCACCTACTTTCTAAAATTTATTTCTAAGCTAAAAATCTATACTTAGGGCACTTTCAGTCATTCATGGGCATGTACAAAGCAAAAAGCAAAAAGTTTTGAGTCATTCAACATTCACATTCCCAGCTGATACTGAACGAGGCAACACTCTGCCTTGTTTCAGCTCTCATACTGTAAACAAGTGGTCCTTTTCACAGTCTACTTAATGCTGTATTTTTTGCATTTGTGCTTTTTGTGGGTGATTTTGCTTTTTATAAAATGGCCGCCAAGTATAGTGCTGAAGTGCTGGTTCCTATTCCCGGGCACAGGAAGGCTATGATATGCCGTGCAGAGAGAAGATGGATTAGATAAGCTGTCTTCAGGCATGAGTTATAGTGCTTTTGTCGATGAGTCTGAAATTAATGAATCAACAATGTTAAATTAACAATATTAAATGAGATGACTTTTTCTCTTTTTTTTTTTTTTTTTTGAGACAGGATCTCTCTCTGTCATTCAGGCTGGAGTGTAGTGGCGTAATCACAGCTACTTGGGTGGCTGAGGCATGAGAATTGTTTGAACCTAGGAGGCAGAGGTTGCAGGGAGCTGAGAAGACACCGCTATACTTCAGCCTGGGTGACAGAGTGAGACTCTGTCTCAAAAAAAAACCTGGCAGGGGAATTAAGGTGGCAAATTGATTAAAGTTGCTAATCAGACGACTTCAGGAGATCATCCTGGATTATCCAGATGGTCCCAATATAAACAGAAGAGGACTTTAAAAAGTGGAAGAGAAAGGCAGAAGAGTCAGCAGGAGACTGATAGTAGAAGAATGGTCAGAGAGATGCAGCATTACTGGCTCCGAAGGTGAGAGAAGGAGGTCATGATGCAAGGAATATAGGCATCCTCTGGAAGCTAGAAAGGGCAAGGAAATGGATTCTCCCCAAGAATCTCCAGAAAGGAACACAGCCCTGCTGACACCTTGATTTTAGCCCAGTGAGACCTGTGTAAGCCTTCTCTCTTACTGAACTATAAAATAATAAGTTCGTGTTTAAACCATTAGGCTTTTGGTACTTTGTTACAGCAGTCAAAGGAAACTAATGCGAAGCACAATGTTCTTTTTAACTAAGTAGGTTTACCTGAGTTACCTTGCAAAATGTTATGGCAGATGGTGTTTATAACCATGCTGGACACAAAAATCCTAAGATATGCTCATCTCTAAGCTTAAAGAACTTAAATAGCAATTGGAGAAACAAAGTTTAAGGAACATAAAACGAATACTGGTTATGTGGTACTGACTGTGAATGCAGTAAAGGAGGTAAGGAAAAGTAAAGGCTACAGCAGTGTTTCTCAGACTTCATTGCACATTAGGGTCATTTGGAGATCTTTTAAAAAGTCTGGCCGGGCGCGGTGGCTCAAGCCTGTAATCCCAGCACTTTGGGAGGCCGAGGCGGGTGGATCACGAGGTCAAGAGATCGAGACCATCCTGGTCAACATGGTGAAACCCCGTCTCTACTAAAAATACAAAAATTAGCTGGGCATGGTGGCGCATGCCTGTAATCCCAGCTACTCAGGAGGCTGAGGCAGGAGAATTGCCCGAACCCAGGAGGCGGAGGTTGCGGTGAGCCGAGATCGCGCCATTGCACTCCAGCCTGGGTAACAAGAGCGAAACTCCGTCTCAAAAAAAAAAAGTCTGAAGCAACATCTCATACCTATTAAATCACAATTTATTGAGATGGGACACAAGCATCAGTGTTTTTTAAAGCTCACCAGTGATTCCAATGGGCAGATAAGTTTGAGAGCCACTGAGCTATAGTTATCTGAGAAGACATCAAGGAATGGGATTTGGACTGGTTCTTGAAACATAGATGGAATTTTATTAGCTAGAGAGAAGATGGAAATTTTGATGAAAATATTCCTAGTAATAATTACAGCAAATTGCCATTTCCATTTTGAGCAGGACAAATGGTTTGTAAAGTTACTTGATAAAAGGAATAAAGTGTCATCATTATTAAAATAGATAAAATATTGTTCAATATAGCCAAATTTCTAAGGTTTAAAAAATAAATACATGTAAAAATATTCACAGTTAAGCTCAGTGGCAGTGGCTCACACCCTAATCCCAGCACTTTAGGAGGCTGAGGCAGGAGGATTACTTGAACCCAGTAGTTTGAGGTTACAGTGAGCCATGATGGCACCACCACACTCCAGCCTTGGCAAGAGAGCAAGACCCTGTCTCAAACACACACACACACACACACACACACACACACACACACACTACATTTCCCAAAAATGTCTAGTTTTTCTTTTGCTTTAATTTTGCCAGGCACAGTGACTCACACCTGTAATCCTAGCAATTTGGGAGGCCAAGGCAGGCAGATTGCATGAGCTCAGGAGTTCGAGACCAGCCTGGACAACTTGGCAAAACCCCATCTCTACAAGAAATACAAAAATTAGCCAGGCATGCTGGCATACACCTATGGTCCTAACTACTCAACAGGCTGAGCTAGGAGGATGTCTTGAGCCCTGAAGGTGGAGATTATAGCACTGCACCCCAGCCGGAGTAACAGAGCCAGACCCTGTCTAAAAAAAAAAAAAAAAAAAGAAAGAAAAAAGAAAACAAATTAAAAAAATAAAAAGATAAAAAATAAAAGTTTGTAACATTGTAAATTGAAGAGCCTAGGCCAGGTGCAGTGGCTCATGCCTATAATCCTAACACTTTAGGAGGCCAAGGCGGGCGCATTGCCTGAGCTCAGGCATTTGAGACCAGCCTGGGCAACATGACAAAACTCCGTCTCTACTAAAAATATAAGAAATTAGCTGACGTGGTGGTGCACACCTATAATTCCAGCTATTTAGGAAGCTGAGGTGGGAGGATCACTTGAACCTGGGAGGCGGCAGTTGCAGTATGTCAAGATTGTACCACTGCACTTCAGCCTTGGGCAACGGAATGAGACTCTGTCTCAAATAAATAGCCTATTGCTTAAGAGCCATCTGTAACCTGTATCACTGATCATTTTGAGATTTCTGTTTAAGTAGTTATGTATAAAGTTGATTTGAGGAAAAATAATGTGTTGTTATTTCACAGATATGTAGGAAATTCTTAGGCTTCCTAGAACTAAACCATTACAATTCCTTGTTGGAAAGGGAGTCCTTCCTAGAATAAGTTCTTGATTGCTGGGTGTGGTGGCTCACACCTGTAATCCCAGCACTTTGGGAGACTGAGGCGGGCGGATAATCTGAGGTCAGGAGTTCGAGACCAGCCTGAACAATATAGTGAAACCCCCTGTCTTAAAGAAAAAAATAAAATAAAAAAGGTTCATGATTTTATTGTCCTATAACATTGTGTCTTAAGAGCATTACAAGGTTGGAAGAAGCAGGGAATAGCACTCAATTATAAAACAGAATAATCAGTTTCTCAAGGAGTCTTTATTTGTCCTGCTGGCAGCAGCCCTCTTCAAACACATGTCTTACTAATATGGTTTTAACTATAACAGAGATGTGCTCACTTTGGCAGCACATGCACTAAATATAAGGGAGGTAAATTTGAATTTAAGATAAAATTTTCCCAAGTGTCTTATTAAAGTTTGTCTGGACTTGTTTTGGAAATTTAAAAAAATATATGTATGTATGTATGTATATGTGTGTGTATATATGTGTATATATATATATATATATATATGTGAAAAAAATAGGCCGGGCATGGTGGCTCACGCCTGTAATCCAAGCACTTTGGAGGCCAAGGTGGGTGGATCACCTGAGGTCGGGAGTTCAAGACCAGCCTGACCAACATGGTGAAACCCCATCTTAAAAAAAAAAAAAAAGAAAAGAAAAAAATTAAGTTTGTCACTTTCTCCTTTATATGAAAGTGCCAAGTTTTAGACTATGTGCTAAAATTCAGCCACCTTGCTTTCTGTGAGATTAATTTTCCTGCCTGGCAAGATGGCATTTAGCAAAACTGGCAATATGCATTATTCATCAATATCTTTATTTTTCCAAATAATGGCTGTTATAATGGCTTAACCTTGTGACAGACACTTCAAACAATGTGGACTAACATATGTGAGTTCATATTCTGGCTCTGCAATTTACCATCTTGGACTTGGGCAAGTTTGCTGAGCCTCTCAGGTTAAGTATTTAGCTTGCAGTATTGTTGAAAGATTAAATGAAAACCAAATAAGATTCATTAGGCATTTTTACTACCACCTCATTGTCATTTCTCCCTGTCATGATTGGCTTCCGTCTCTTCCTGCCAGCATTGCTGCCATCTCAGGTGTTCTGCTTCACAGTTCAAACTTCCTCCCACAAACTGACCATTCCTCCTCCTCCACAGACGCATCTCCAGTTGAGGTCTTGGGATTAAGGGAAAGAATATGGTTGACATATAGAAAGGTACAAAATGCATATCAGATAAATTAATGGCTCAACTATGTGGCAGGAATAACTGTCTCACCACTGCCCTCAAAGCGGAATCAAAAAGCACACGGATAAGTGGGCTCTTTCAACTGACAGCAATGAATACAAGATCAGTGGAACAAACCATCTGTAGCCCAAGCTTCATTAGACAATGCTAACCTTGGAGCACGGCAGGGCTACATCAGCAAGAATAAGGTAGCAACTACTAACACTAAATGTAATGAATTAGGAGTAAAACTGCCTATATTTACATCCCAGCTCTACCATTTGTGTGTAATCTCTCTAAGCTTTGGACTTTGCATCTGTGAAATGCAAATAATAATAGTACTAATAGTACTGACATGTTTTTGTGTTATTATAAGACTTTTTTCTTTTCTTTTTTTTTTTTTTTTTTTTTGAGGCATTTTTGCTGAGTCACCCAAGCTGGAGTACAATGGCTGGATCTCGGCTAGATGCAACCTCCGCCTCCCAGGTTCAAGTGATTCTCCTGCCTCAGCCTCCTGAGTAGCTGGGACTACAGGCATGTGCCACCACACCTGGCTAATTTTTGTATTTTTATAGAGATGGGGTTTCACCATGTTGGCCAGGCTGGTCTCAAACTCCTGACTTCAGGTAATCTGCCCACCTCGGCCTCCCAGAGTGCTGGGATTACAGACATAAGCCGCCATGCCTGGCCTGTAAGGCATATTAGAGCAGTTTTTCATTTATTTGTGTGTGTGTGTGTGTGTGTGTGTTTTTTTTTTTTTTTCAAGACAGATTTTTCACCCCCGTAGCCCAGGCTAGAGTGCAGTGGCATGATCTGGGCTCACTGCAACCTCCACACCTCCTGGGCTCAAGCGATTCTTGTGCACCACTGTACCCCGCTAATTTTTGTAGGCATAGGGTTTCTGCCACATTGGCTAGGCTGATCTCGAACAATTGACTTCAGATAGTCCACCCACCTCAGTCTCTCAAAAGTGCTGGGATTACAGGTGTAAGCCACCTTGCTGGCTGAATATCTGGTTTTTTGTTTTTTGTTTTTTTGAGAAATAGACTCTTGCTCTGTCACCCAGGCTGGACTGCAGTGGTGCAATCTCATCTCACTACACCTTCCACCTCTTGGGTTCAAGCGATTCTCCTGCCTCAGCCTCCTAAGTAGCTGGGACTATAGGCATGCACTACCATACCCAGCTAATTTTTGTATTTTTTAGTAGAGACGGGGTTTCACTACATGTCAGGCAGGCTGGTCTCGAACTCCTGACATCAGGTGATCAGCCTGCCTCAGCCTCCCAAAGTGCTGGGATTACAGGCATGAGCCACCATGCCCGGCCAGCTTATTAGAGTTTTTGTAAGAATTAAATTGCAGCCAGGCTTGGTGGTGAGTGCCTATAGTCCCAGCTACTCGAGAGGCTGAGGTAGGAGGATTGCTTAAGCCCAGGAGTTCTGGGCTGTAGTGCCCTATGCTGATTCGGTGTCCGCACTAAGTTCAGCATCAATATGGTGACCTTCTGGGAGCAGGGGACCACCAGGTTGCCTAAGGAGGGGTGAACCGGCCCAGGTCGGAAACAGAGCAGGTCAAAACTCCAGTGCTGATCAGTAGTGGGATCGAGCCCGTGAATAGCCACTGAGCTCCAGCCTGGGCGACATAGCAAAACCCTGTCTCAAAAAAAAAAAAAAAAAAAAAAAAGATATTAAATTGCCGTGCACGGTGGCTCATGCATGTAATCCCAGTAATCCCAGCACTTTGGGGGGCCAAGGCAGGTAGATCACAAGGTCAGGAGTTCAAGACCAGCATGGCCAAGATGGTGAAACCCCATTTCTACTAAAAATATAAAAATTAGCCAGGTGTGGTAGTGGGTACCTGTAATCCCAGCTGCTCAGGAAGCTGAGGCAGAGAATTGCTTGAACCCGGGAGGCAGAAGTTGCAGTGATCCAAGATCGCACCATTGCACTCCAGCCTGGGTGACAGAGTGACACTCCATCTCAAAAAAAAAAAAAAAAAAAGAATTTAATGAAATAATCTATGGTTATCTCTGCACAGTGCCTAGCACAATGTTAATTCTTTTTATCCTGGCACCTAGCCAGAATGTCTGGCCAATAGGCACTCAATAAATAGTTACTGAAACTCTTCATCCTATTGCACCAGTAAAACCACTGGCATCTCAGCCATAGACAGCTGCTTCCATTTAATGTGGCTGAGAAAATTGTATCACATATTTTTAAATAAAAACAGCCCTCTTGACCAGGAGCGGTAGCTCATGCCTGTAATTCCAGCACTTTGGGAGGCCACGGTGGGCGGATCATGAGATCAAGGGTTTGAGACCAGCCTGGCCAACATAGTGAAATCCCCTCTCTACTAAAAATGCAAAAATTAGCTGGGCGTGGTAGCACGCACCTGTAATCCCAGCTACTCAGTATCCTGAGGCAGGAGAATTGCTTGAACCCCGGGGCGGAGGTTGCAGTGAGCTGAGATTGCACCATTGCGCTCCAGCCTGGGCAACAAGAATGAAACTCCTTCTCAGGGGAAAAAAAAACAGCCCCCTTTTCCTCCAATTTGAAACATAGGATGTTTTTCTGCTCTAGTTTCTGGCCTGTCTCAGCCAAGGATCGATTGGTTGAGGTCCCTGCAACAATAAAGTGGTAGTCGTCCTGTTTCTACCTGTTGCTATGCTAAAATGAAGAAAACAGCTTCCCCATTTTTGTTGAGATGTGTAAAATGAATGCATAGCTGCTTTTTCTTTCCATCTCCAATGGTTCCTGTACTGACATGGTTCTGCCATTTATTACATCCTTTTTTCCATAATCTCTTTCTCCCAGGGTACCTGGGACAGTTTCTCAGGATTAAGGCATAGAATGGTATGGGTGTTATGTCAAAAGTCTAGGAACTCTCTCCTGTCCAGGTGAGCACCTCCCCCCTCTAGTACATTGCTTAAGGCATCATTTTCCACCCTTCTTAGTTGATCTGTGCATTTTAGTCATACAGCTACCTTGTCATTCCCATCCCTCTATTCAGGATGCTCTTCTCCCAGGTATCTTCTGTGGCTACTTCATTCAGATCTCTTTCAAATGTGACCTTCTCAGAGAGGTCTTCCCTGTCCAGCCTGTCTAAAAGAGCATGCACATTCCATCATTTGGCCTATTTTAAATTCTTCCCATACTCTGATCACTGGCATCATTTATTTATGTGTTTATTCCTTATCTCTCCTACTAACAATATAAGCTCCATAAGGGCAGAAACTATTTAATTCACCATTGTATCCCTGGTACCTAGAGCGGTAGTAATACTCCATAGCTATTTGTTGGTGAATCAGTCACATAATTAAAAGGAGCTAGCAGCAGTGGCCTGCACTGGTAGTTCTGACTACCATAGAAGCTGAGGCAGGAGGATTGCCTGAGGCCAAGAGTTTAAGTTCAGCCTGGGCAACATAGCAAAACCGCATCTCTAAATAAATAGATAAAATAATTAACAGGAGCATTTAGAAGTCTGTTCTCTCCAATAATCTTCAGCCTCCGTGTTTCTGGTCATTGTTCCCTCCTTGGGATTACTGAAACCCTAGTGTAGGTACACCCAACTGGCCCCAACTCTCCCATCCTGCAGATATGCCTGAGCATGTCTGAAGTCTCTGGGCCTCTTACTATCCATATTTCTTCCCTGTGCCATGTATGTAAGAAGGTTATCTGAGTTGGGTCCAGAGCATTAAATATTAAACATGAACACTTCTATTTTTTTTTTTTTATTGAGACAGAGTGTTGCTCTGTCACCCAGGCTGAAATGCAATGGCACCTTCTCGGCTCACCGCAACCTCTGCCTCCCGGATTCAAGTGATTCTCCTGCTTCAGCCTCCCGAGTACTTGGGATTACAGGCATGTACCACGATGCCCAACTAATTTGGTATTTTTTGTAGAGACAGGGTTTCACTATGTTGGCCAGGTTGGTCTCAAACTCCCGACCTCGTGACCCACCCGCCTCGGCCTGTCAAAATGCTGGGATTATGGGCGTTTAAGCCACTGCGTCCAGCCAAATAGGAACACTTCTATGATAGCAGTAACTTTAACTGACTAATGTGTAAAAAAGAACGGCACATGCACTCCAGCCTGGGTAACAGAGTGAGACCATGTCTTTCAAAAAAGAAAAAAAGAATGACACATTAGCAAATTCTGTCTTTTTTTTTTGAGATAGAGTCTTGCTCTGTCGCCAGACGCCAGGCTAGAGTGCAGTGGCGCAATCTCGGCTCACTGCAACCTCCGACTCCCGGGTTCAAGCAATTCTGCCTCAGCTTCCCGAGTAGCTGGGACTACAGGCATGTGCCACCACACCCAGCTAATTTTTGTATTTTTTTTTTTAGTAGAGAGGGGTTTTCACCATGTTGGCCAAGATGGTTTCGATCTCTTGACCTCATGATCCGCCCACCTTGGCCTCCCAAAGTGCTGGGATTACAGGTGTGAGCCGCCGCGCCTAGCCAGCAAATTCTGTCTTAGCTAACTTGAATGATATGTTAATTCTCAACTTAATGGTTTATTTACTACTGCCTTCATTAAGGATTATTAAAGTATGTTTTTTAGCTTGTCAAAGGGAAATTATATTTGTATTTAGTTACCAAGTTTAATTGCCATTTTTCATACTCTCTTGATGTACTAATAGCTCCTAATGGGGATCATTAGTTAAGAAATGAAAAAGAGAAAACAGGTTTCTGCAGAAATTCTAAGTCTGTTTCCACTACTCCCCTAACTTGCGAACTACAAGACGCTTAGTTGAAAGCATGAAGAGGATTCCTGGAGACAGGAATTGGGACTGGTGGTAGCTTCCCAATTATCTGATTACTTAAGACTTTATTCATAGCCAGAACATTTTTTTCCTCACTTATATGCCATCTAGAACATTATTTCATACCCAGCCTTCCCTGTTGTCTCCCTCCACTACCAAGTCTCCACTGCCAGTTGTTCTCTTTATCCAATTAAAGTGAAAAACAAAAGTGTTAGAATGATTTTTGCTGATATTTTGAGCTTGATGATTTTTTGTTGTTGTTGTTGTTGTTGCTCAGAGAGTCTTGCTGTGTCGCCCAGGCTGGAGTGCAGTAGTGCGATCTCAGCTCACTGCAACCTCTGCCTCCCCGCTTCAAGCTGTTCTCCTGCCTCAGCTTCTGGAGTCGTTGGGACTATAGGCGCATGCCACTATGCCTGGCTAATTTTTTGGTTTTTGTTTGTTTGTTTTGTTTTGTTCTGTTTTGTTTTTTGGTCTTTACTAAGGACAAAGACATTCTCTTTTTATTTATTATTATTTTTTTTTGAGATAGTGCAGTGGCACGAACTCGGCTCACTGCAACCTCCGCCTGCTGAGTTCAAGCGATTCTCCTGCCTCAGCCTCCCAAGTAGCTGGGACTACAGGTACACGCCACCACGCCCAGCTAATTTTTCTATTTGCAGTAGGGACAGGGTTTCACCATGTGAGCCAGGATGGTCTCCATCTCCTGATCTTGTGACCCACTCACCTCGGCCTCCCAAAGTGCTGGGATGACAGACATGAGCCACCGTGCCCTGCTGCATTTTTTAAAAATATGAATTCCAATGTGTTTTAGAAATTGAAATCATATAAAACCAAAGCCCCAGGCCAGGCAGTGGCTCACACCTGTAAACCCAGCATTTTGGGAGGCCAAGGCAGGAGGATCACCTGAGGTCAGGAGTTCAAGACCAACCTGGCCAACATGGTGAAACCTCGTCTCTACTAAAAATACAAAAATTAGCCGGCCATGATGGTGCCTGCCTGCAATCCCAACTATTTGGGAGGTTGCAGTGAGGCAAGATTGTGCTACTGCATTCCAGCCTGGGCAACCCGGTCTAAAAAAAAAAATTAGATACCCACACACATATATATGTGCATATATATGCCCACATACATATGTAGGTACATACATACACAAATATATGTGTGTGTATATATGCACACACACACATATGCACCAGAAGATAACTTTTTAAATTTGTGTGAATATTCATATGCATACACATATGTGTAGAAGAAATACCACAAAGGCTGATGAGGTCATAAATAGTTTGTTTTCTTTTTTTAATTTTTTTTTTTTTTTAGACGGAGTCTTGCTCTGTCACCAGGCTGGAGTGCAGTGGCCCAATCTCGGCTCACTGCAACCTCCGCCTCCTGGGTTCAAGGGATTCTTCCACCTCAGCCTCCCGAGTAGCTGGGACCACAGGCACGAGCCACCATGCCAGGCTATTTTTGTATTTTTAGTAGAGACAGGGTTTCACCATGTTGGCCAGGATAGTCTCAATCTCTTGACCTCGTGATCCACCTACCTCGGCCTCCCAAAGTGCTGGGATTACAGGCGTGGGCCACCACGCCCGGCTATAGAGAGTTTGTTTTCTTCAATTTGCTTAACTGTATATCCAGTGAACACATATTACAATTATCTAATAAATGCTATAAAATGTTTAATGAAGAGTAGGTTTTGGAATAAGTTAAAAATTAAGATAGCCTATCAGAAGTAGACTCTGAAGGACACAAAAGCAAACCAAGAACAACTGGGTTTCCATTGGTAATGGAGGTTGCTCTTTTTAAAAGAATAGAAAATGATTCCCTGTAGATCTGGAACTTACTCTGTAAACCTAAGGATGTGTTTCTGTGACTGTCATCTCTTTATTCTAATGCCAAGTGGAAAGAGAACAAAGTAATGAGAGGAAACTGATAAAAACCTTTAACTGATCAAGGTGGGGAACTAGGAAAACTAAAACTAAATAAACTCTTGAAGTAACTTTGTGTAGCAAGAGAATAGTCTGAACTTAATAATGATGGAGAAAAACCTTATAGAGCGCATGCTACCAGAAGAATTTTGAGACTACCTTGGCATGAAGTGTGGGGACTATTAAGAATTATATGGATGGGTGCAGTGGCTCACACCTATAATCCCAGCACTTTTGGAGGCCAAGGCGGGCAGCTCATGAGGTCAGGAGATTGAGACCATCCTGGCTAACTCAGTGAAACTCTGTTTCTACTAAAAATACAAAAAATTAGCTAGGCATGGTAGCATGCTCCTATAGTCCCAGCTACTTGGGAGGCTGAGGCAGGAGAATTGCTTGAACCCAGGAGGTGGAGGTTGCAGTGAGCCGAGATGGCACCACTGCTTTCCAGCCCAGGTGACAGATGGAGACTCCATCTCAAAAAAAAAAAAAAAAAAAAGAATTATATTCAGGGTCAATTAGAAAGAAGTCAGTCAGGTGTAGTGGCTCATGAGCTTGTAATCCCAGCACTTTGGGAGGCTGAGAGGGGAGTATTATTTGAGCCTGGCAGCTCAAGACGAGCCTGGCCAACATTGGAAGACCCCATCTCTACAAAAAAAATAAAAAATTATCCAAGCGTGGTAGCATGTGCTCATGCTCCAAGCTACTCAGGATGCTGAGGCAGGAGGATTGCTTAAGCCTAGGAGGTTGAGGCTGCAGTGAGCTACAATCGCACCACTGCACTCCAGCCTGGGCAACAGACTGAGACCCTGTCTCAAAAAAGCCTTTCTATTCTGTTTGTGCAGATAACTAAAATATGTATATTTTGAAATATGGAAAACATTTTTGAGACCAATTGTTGCTCTGTCACCCAGGTTGGAGTGCCATGGCGCGATCTTGGCTCACTACAACCTCCACCTCCTGGGTTCCAGCAATTCTCCTGCCTCAGCCTCCTGAGTAGCTGGGATTACAGGCATGCGCCATCACACCTGGCTGATTTTTTTATTTTTGTAGAGACAGGATTTCACCATGTTGGCCAGGCTGATCTTGAGCTTCTGACCTCAAGTGATCTGCCAGCCTCGGCCTCCCAATGTGCTGCGATTATGGGCATGAGCCACCGTACCCAACTGGAATACGTATTTTTAGTCTATGAGTATGTTTCCAGTAAAATCTTGCCTGATCTAAGTGTCATCTAAACGTGTTTAGCAATAACCCTATATATATTTTCATATCAGAAAGAAGAGGAAGATGAAAATGTCTTAATCTATCTCTTGTTTAACCATTCCTACTCCTGTCTGGACCACATAGCCCTACTCAACACCAAATACAGTTTTTAGCTATGAAACGGAAAGAAAGAAATAATTAGCAGAATGCTGAACTTGAAAACTAAAGCTATAATAGGAACATCAAGCTAGCAAAACTGTGATTAGTGGGTAAGTGGCTTTTGCAAGGCTGGGCTATTAGTGTCAGATTTTTCGGAATAGTTTTTGCAGCATACACATAATTCTTTGTTTAATACAAGTGAAGGCTTCTTCCACATAAGCATACAATCATTTCTGTCTACAGATAATATAACTAAAAGTTAATTATCAGGAACTCCTCAATATAACAATTTAAACAAATGTAAGGTATACTAATTTATTTGCTTAACATTGTTTATTAAGTACCTATACTGTCTGATTTAATCCATAACATACTATGTAGTCAGGCATCAGGGTTGGCTGCCAGATAGGAACCTTTGACCAAATGAGGGATGAAGTTACTTCATCTCTCATCCAGCTTTGGCAGTCACGTAGGTGACTATTTACATCTTTTTTTTTTTCCAAGACGGAGTCTTGCTCTGTCACCCAGGCTGGAGAGCAGTGGTGCAATCTCAGCTCACTGCAACCTCTGCCTCCCAGATTCAAGCAATTCTCCTGCCTCAGCCTCCCGAGTAACTAGGATTACAGTTGCCCACCACCACACCTGGCTAATTTTTGTTATTTTTAGTAGAGTGGAGTTTCACCATGTTGGCCAGGCTGGTCTTGAACTCCTGACCTCGTGATCCGCCTGCCTCAACCTCCTGAAGTGCTGAGATTACAGGCCTGAGCCACAGTGTCCAGCCTGACTATTTACATTTTTAACCCTCTTTAGAAAAGTATACAGAAGCTCTGCTTCGGGAGAAACTAGACAGCTTTTGATTTAAAAAAAAAAAAAAAAAGCTGCCAGGGGCAGTGGCTCACGCCTGTAATCCCAGCACGTTGGGAGGCTGAGGTGGGCAGATTACCTGAGGGTGGAAGTTCAAGACCAGCCTCACCAGCATGGAGAAACCTCATCTTTACTAAAAATACAAAATTAGCTGGGCGTGGTGGCACATGCCTATAATCCCAGCTACTCAGGAGGCTGAGGCAGAAGAACCGCTTGAACCTGAGGGGCAGAGGTTGTGGTGAGCCAAGATTGCGCCATTGCACTCCAGCCTGGGCAAGAAGAGTGAAATTACATCTCAAAAAAAAGGAAAAGAAAAATATACAGAAGCTTTATTATTTGCAGCCAGTCTTCCTGTACTCTCTTTGTATTCTGAATTTTACTATGGACCTTTTCCATCTTAACAATGCGATTTGTGAACTTAGCTTTGGATTCTGATTTTAGTTTATTTGGTTCTACATATTTTGGATCCTATCTTTGGCATGTTTTAAAATTTTTGTTCCATCCTAGGCTTCTATCTAATTCAAATTCCTGAACTTGACACCCCCAAGCTCCACCCACAAACCTTTTAAACAGATGTTATTTCTTAAGCTCTAGAGACTAGAACTACAGGGGAAGTATTACCTCAGCTAGAAAAGCATCTTTCTTAGTCTCTCAATATGATCTCTTAGGTGAAGAGTCCTCACACAAAAACACAAATTTGTTAATCCAAAAGATATTATGCAAGAGTTATCTGTTTGTACAGGCTTTTCCCTGAAGAAGGCAAGAAGAACCTGCTAGACTAGTTGTCATTGCTGAACTAAGAAAAGACATTCCTGTGATACACACTTGAAATCCTCCTGTCTTTCATTGAATGCCCGTCTCCCCAGATACGGAAAATTGCCTGCACAGTTTTGTCGGGTTCATACTAGTTTAGTAGAGAGCACTAAGATTTTCCTGTATCTTAGTTCTATTCTGGTGTCTCACTGTTCACCTTTCCTGATTCTGTCACCACCCATTATGATCATGCCACTGCACTCATGCCACTGTACATGTTCATCTGTGGGCATATGAATGCACGAGGCACCTGACATACGCTTAATTAACATGAAGCTGTCTAAGTGCTATTATAAAACCTTATTGTGAATATATGAATTTGATGCCAACTTGTTTGAATTATAATGTCAACTTTTTTTTTTTTTTTGAGACAGAGTTTCACTCTTGTTACCCAGGCTGGAGTGCAATGGCGCGATCTCGGCTCACCGCAACCTCCGCCTCCTGGGTTCAGGCAATTCTTCTGCCTCAGCCTCCTGAGTAGCTGGGATTACAGGCGTGCGCCACCATGCCCAGCTAATTTTTTGTATTTTTAGTAGAGACGGGGTTTCACCATGTTGACCAGGATGGTCTCGATCCCTTGACCTCGTGATCCACCCGCCTCAGCCTCCCAAAGTGCTAGGATTACAAGCGTGAGCCACTGTGCCTGGCCATAATGTCAATTTTTTTTAAGACAAGAGTTTCACACTGGCTGCCCAGGCTAGAGTGGAATAGTGTGGTCTCAGCTCATTGTAACCTCTGCCTCCCAGGTTCAAGCAATTTTCCTGCCTCAGCCTCCCAAGTAGCTGAGATTACAGGCATGCACCACCACCTCTGGCTAATTTTGTATTTTTATTTTTTGAAATGCAGTCTTGCTCTGTCACCAGGCTACAGTGCAGTGGCGCAATCTCTGCTCACTGCATCCCCCGCCTCCTGGGTTCAAGCAATTCTCCTGCGTCAGCCTCCCTCCCTAGTAGCTGGGACTACAGGCACACGCTACCATGCCCAGCTAATTTTCATATTTTTAGTAGAGATGGGGTTTCACCATGTTGGCTAGGATGGTCTTGATCTTTTGACCTCATGATCTGCCCACCTTGGCCTCCCAAAGTGCTGGAATTACAGGCATGAGCCACCACACCCTGCCTAATGTTTAGTAGAGACAGGGATTTTACCATGTTGGCCAGACTGGTCTTGAACTCCTGACCTCAGGTGATTCACCCACCTCAGCCTCCCAAAATGCTGGGATTACAGGCGTGAGCCACTGCGCATGCCTAATGTCAAATTATTAACACTGATATCATGGGCTCCGAGCTGTTTGGGTTACTTAATATCTGACTATTTGAGAGTATCAATATAATGCTGTCTTTCTGGAAATGCAAACAGTTTGCTACAATTTGAGAAGATTTTTAACCCCAGACAGGTTTCCCACCAGCTTGCAACAGTGCCTGAAATTCCACAAGAAGTACTCATATCTTTTTGTCTTAAAAGGAACGCAAGCTAGCTATTAAAATATATTCGTGTATGTGTGTGTGTCCTTTAAAAGGTTAACAATAATTTTCTGGAGATAGCGGGATTACGAATGGTTATTTTCATATTCTTCGTACTTTTCCCTGTTTTAAAATTTTTCTGCAGGGAAGATATACATTTCTATTATCAGAAAAAAAATACTATAACAATTTTTATGAGGCCAAGTGTGGTGGCTCACACCTGTAATCCCAACACTTTGGGAGACTGATCACTTAAGGCCACAAGTTTGATACAAGCCTGGGCAACGTAGCATGACTCTGTCTCTACAAAATAAAAATTTAAAAAATGTTGTACACTCAAAGATAAGAAAAATCTAAAGCCATTATCAGATAGCAGCTTATTGAATGTATGTTTCTCAAACTTTTTATGTTAATGCTAGGTAGCTAAAACCCATACCCTTTCAGAAATAGGTATCAGATCCCAAAAGGAAGTAAATCCTCATATTGATAATGTTCTTATTCATAAGCAGAGTGTTTATTTAATAACACACATTCTTCTGTGTGTATCAAATATTACCTAAAATTTTTCTCTTTTTTTAATCCTGAAAGGGCCAAAGATAAACTTCCTATTTCCCCAGTATCTGCCCAAGCCTCCCATGGCAGGACTCACATACAGGGCCTTTTTTTTTTTTTTTTTTTTTGACAGCGAATGCCACTGTAAGTAGCATTTCTAAAAACGTTTCAGAAACTATGCCGGGTGCAGTGGCTCACACCGGGAATCCTGGCTCTTTGGGGGCTGAGGCAAGAGTGTTGCTTGAGCCCATGAGTTTGAGGCCACAGTGAGCTATGATTATGCCGTTGTACTCCAGCCTAGGTGACAGAGCAAGACCCTTTCTCTAAAAATAAAAATAAAAAGTATTTCAGAAACTAGAACAGATAAGACAGACCAATATTAGGCTAAACTTTGTCTCATACTATGGTAAACCATTGAAATAGGCTGTGCACATTGGCTAACGTCTGTAATCCTAGCACCTTGCAAGACTAAGGCAGGAGGACTCCTTGAGGCCAGGAGTTCAAGACCAGCCTGGGCAGTATAGTGAAACTCTGTCTCTAAAAATAAAATAAAATAACCATGCCTGGTCAACATGGTGAAACCCTGTCTCTTCTAAAATACAAAAATTAGCCAAGGTTTGTGGTGCATGCCTGTAATCCCAGCTACTTGGGAGGCTGAGGCAGGAGAATTGCTTGAACCCAGGAGGTGGAGGTAGCAATGGGCCGAGGTCACGCCACTGCGCTCTAGCCTGGTGCCATTTTCAGGTACGTTCATGGAGAATCAAATTGTCTTTCATTCCCTGCAACTTGTCTTTCATTCACTTCATTCAGATATTCAGATATTTCATGTCACATATTTTCTGAGCCATATGTTAGGTGCATGTCAAATTTGTGCTGGGGATATTGTGTTGAATAAACCAGACATGGTTCCTGCCCTCACAGAGTTTACAGTCTGGTATGTTCCTAACATACCACCATGCCAATAATGTGCAGTTGTTTTTCTTTTTTTCTGGACAAGGTCTCACTCTGTTGACTATGCTGGAGTGCAATGGTGCAATCATAGCTCATTGCAGCCTCCAGCGCCTCGCTCAAGCAATCCTCTTACCTCAGCCTCCCAAGTAGTTTGGACTACAGGCATGTGCCACCATAATCAGCTAATTTTTTAAAGACTTTTTTGTAGAGACAGGACCTCACTTTGTTTTCTGGGCTGGT
This sequence comes from Sapajus apella, assembly GCF_009761245.1. Taxonomy (NCBI): domain Eukaryota; kingdom Metazoa; phylum Chordata; class Mammalia; order Primates; family Cebidae; genus Sapajus; species Sapajus apella. The sequence goes on from NW_022436982.1 coordinate 14,548,693, forward strand.
CTTGAACTCAGGGCCTGAAGTGATAGTGATCCTCTCACCTCAGCCCCCCAAAGTGTTGGGATTACAGGTGTCAGCAACCATACCCAGACTTTTTTTTTTTTTTTTTTTTTTCTCCAGATATAGGTAGGGCCAGGGCCAGGCCCAGTGACTCATTTCTATAATCCCAGCACTTGGGAAGCCCAGGACGGTGGATGGCTTGAGCTCAGGAGTTCAAGATCAGCCTAGGCAGCATGGCAAAACCCCGTCTCTACTAAAAATACAAAAATTAGCCAAACACGGTGGCCTGCACCTATAGTCCCAGCTACTCAGGAGGCTGAGATGGGAGGATAATTTGATTCTGGGAGGCAGAGGTTGCAGTGAGCCAAGATCGCACCCCTGCACTCCAGCCTGACCCTGTCTTAGGAAAAAACAAATGATATAAGTAGGCCAGGCACCGTGGCTCACACCTATAATCCCAGCACCTTGGGAGGCCAAGGTAGACCAATCACTTGAGCCCAGGAGTTCAAGACCAGCCTTCAAGGCCAGCCTGGGCAACATGGTAAAACCCTGTATCTACTAAAAAATAAATAAATAATATAAATAAATAAATAAAATAAAAATTATGTAATTCACAGCTAAGCGTAATGGCTCAGGCCTATAATCCCAGCACTTTGGAGGACCAAGGCAGGAGAATCTCCTGAAGCCAGAATTTCAAAACCAGCCTGAGCAACACAACAAGACTTCATCTCTACCAAAAAATATGAAAATTAGGTGGGCACGAGCTGGGTGCACTGGCTCATACCTGTAATCCTAGCACTCTGGGAGGCCAAGGCGAGTGGATCACCTGAGGTCAGAAGTTTGAGACCAGACTGATCAACATGGAGAAACCCCGTATCTACTAAAAATACAAAATTAAGGCCGGGCGCGGTGGCTCAAGCCTGTAATCCCAGCACTATGGGAGGCCGAGGCGGGTGGATCACGAGGTCAAGAGATCGAGACCATCCTGGTCAACATGGTGAAACCCCGTCTCTACTAAAAATACAAAAAATTAGCTGGGCATGGTGGCGCATGCCTGTAATCCCAGCTACTCAGGATGCTGAGGCAGGAGAATTGCCTGAACCCAGGAGGCGGAGGTTGCGGTGAGCCGAGATCGCGCCATTGCACTCCAACCTGGGTAACATGAGTGAAACTCCGTCTCAAAAAAATAAATAAATAAATAAATAAATAAAATAAAAATAAAAATACAAAATTAGCCAGGGGTGGTGGTGCATGCCTGTAATCCCAGCTACTCGGGAGGCTGAGGCAGGAGAATTGTTTGAACCAGGAGGCGGAGGTTGTGGTGAGCTGAGATCACGCTATTGCACTCCAGCCTGGGCAAAAAGAGCGAACTTCTTCATCTCAAAAAAAAAAAAGAAAACTAGGCGGGCATGGTGGCATGGCTTGTGTGGTATCAGCTACTCAGGAGACTGAGGTGGAAGGATCGCTTGAGCCCTGGAGGTAGAGGTTGCTGTACGTGGAGATTGCACCACTGCACTCCAGTCTGAGCAACAGAGTGAGACCCTGTTTAAAAAAACAAAATGCTGAAACTCACAGATACAATGGATTGAGTGCTCAGGTTTTTCCTTAATCACTAGGTAAAACCAGCATGTTTGATGTTTTTATAAAGTAGTTTTCCAGCTATACCCAAGCTTTAATGCACAGGCAATCCCCAGGAATCTTGTTAAAAATGCAGATTATGATCAGTAGGTGTGGGTTGGATCTGAGATTCTACATTTCTTTCTTTCTTTTTTCTTCTTTGGAGGAGTCTCACTCTGTCACCCAGGCTGGAGAGCAGTGGCATGATCTCAGCTCACTGCAGCCTCCTGGGTTCAAGCAATTCTCCTGCCTCAGCCTCCCAAGTAACTGGGATTACAGTTGTGCACAACCACACCTGGTTGATTTTTTTGTATTTTTAGTAGAGACAGGGTTTCACCATGTTGGCCAGGCTGCTCTTGAACTCCTGACCTCACATGATCCACCTTTTGGCCTCCCAAAGTGCTGGGATTATAGGCGTGCACCACCATACCTGGCCAGATTCTGCATTTCTAATAAATTCACAGATGCTGCCTATGCTGATGGTCCACTGACCCCATTTTAAGTGTAAGGAGTTTGACTATGTCATCAGGAGCATATCTGCTGAAGCTCTCTCAGGTGTTTCTACATGTACCTCATGTAATATATAGGTTCTCCCCACCTTGGCCAGCACCATCTCTGTTCCACCCACCCCCCAGCTCTTTAACAGATTTTACACACACGCACACACATACATATTTTTGTTGTCTGTTTTTGAGACGCAGTATTGCTCTGTCATCCAGGCTGGAGTGCAGTGGTGTGATCACAGCTCACTGCAGTCTCAACGTCCCAGGCTCAAACCATCCGCCCACCTCAGCCTCTGGAGGAGCTGGGATAAGAGGTGTGTGCCACTATGCCTGGCTAATTTTTGTTTTGTTTCATTTTGAGAAGGAGCTTTGCTCTTTTTGCCCAGGCTGGAGTGCAATGGTGCCATCTCGGCTCACTGCAACCTCCACCTTACCGGTTCAAGCAATTCTCCCTGCTTCACCCTCGGCTGAGATTACAGGCCCCCGCCACCACGCCCAGCTAGTTTTTTTTGTATTTTTAGTAATGATGGGGTTTCACCATGTTGGCCAGACTGATCATCTCAGGTGATCCTACCTGCCTCAGCTTCCCAAAGTGCTGGGATTACAGGCATGAGCGCCATGCCCAGCTAATTTTTAAATTGTTTGGACAGACAGGTGAAGGAGGCAGGTCTCCCTATGTTGCCTAAGCTAGTTGGAGCTCCTGACCTCAAGTGATCCTCTGGTCTTGGCTCCCAAAGTGCTGGGATTACAGGCATGAGCCACTGTGCTCAGCCTTCAACAGGTTTTTTTGTTCTAAGGTCCGAGAGTGTTTGCTGGACCTACAGCTGCCAGGGCCTGTTTCCTAACTCTAGGAGGGCCTTTTGCGCTACATCTCCTGGAGGTGCTACTTCCTCCCATCCCCCAGGGAGTGATATATGGCCTCTCCTCCCTCTTTCGGGGATACTTGGCAAACAGACCCTTTGTGTGTATTTATGGCCCATTAACAAACTTTATCTAAGAGATAAGAAAGATCAGTGAAAACCAACTGCCCTTTGTTCAGATCATTTCACTTTGATATAGCCTTACCCCTTTCTATTTTAAGTCTGCTGTTTATTTTGTAGGTTTGGGAAAGGTGATTATAGCCTAGGACTTGTTTTGATCTTTGTCCCTTAAGATCTGGATGATTGGTAAACATTTTAGAAGCCAGTGGCTACTAGCTTTTATTTTAGCTTTTTCAGGGTCATAGAATTGTAGGCTTTGACCATAGTAAAGGGCTTTCAAGAAATTCTAGGTTGGCCCCCCTTCATCTGACAAAACGGAAACAGGATTTTTCTGTCAGGAGCCCATGGAGTTTCTGTATCTTACCAAAGAGTACACAATTCAGGACCAACTGGGCTGCTAGAGTCCCTCAGATCTTTTTATTTTATTTATTTATTTTTTATAAAGACAGGGTTTCACCATGTTGGTCAGGCTGGTCTTGAACTCCCGACCTCAGGTGATCTGCCCGCCTTGGCCTCCAAAGTGCTTGGATTACAGGCGTGAGCCACCATGCCTGGCCCCCTCAGATCTTTTTAAACTGTGCTCCAAAGAGCTGCTTAGACCTGCCTGCCCTGAGATGTTTGTGTTTGGAGGGGTGGAGATAAAGGCATGCCTCAAGTAAAGCTCCATTTGTAACACTTTCATCCATTTCACATCCATGTCATAAAATCTAAGATTTTACAGTTTAGATTTTGGGGCCAGGCGTAGTGGTTCACACCTGTAATCCTAGCACTTTGGGAGGCTGAGGCAAACATCACAAGGTCAGGAGTTCAAGACCAGCCTGACCAACATGGTAAAACCCCATCTCAAAAATACAAAAAAAAAAAATAGGCATGGTGGCACCCGCCTGTAATCCCAGCTACTTAGGAGGCTGAGGCAGGAGAATCACTTTAACCTGGGAGTTGGAGCTTGCAGTGAGCCGAGATCATACCACTGCACTCCAGCCTGGGCGGCAGGGTAAGGTTTCATCTCTAAAAAAAAAAAATTAGATTTTATTTCAACAGTGAGCTTTATATCTTTAAAAAAAAATTAACCATTTTATTTTGCCATGATGCCTGCAAATTAGTCTTTATTAAATATCTATAGTTTAAGAGAGTCACATTTTTCTATTCTTATTTCACATGCAGAGTTTGAGCCAGACCTAAAATTCTCTCTCTGTGGAAAAACTAAAGAAAGGAAGTCTAAC
>NW_022436982.1:14553022-14553661 GCF_009761245.1 Sapajus apella
TTTATCTTAGAGAGGAACTCATGCTGTAAAAATATGTCTTACATTTAGAAAGATAGAACATGCATCATCTCATCTGGTCTCTGTTAGCGTTTTTATGATACTTTTCCTACTATTACATTGAAAGTTATACACATTGATTTTCACCCAAGCCTTGGTAATTAAAAACCCTTATTGAGATACAATTTACATAACACATAATTCTTCAGTTTAAGCTGTACAATTCAATGGCTTTTTGTCCATTCACAGACTTGTGCAACCATCATCAATATCTAAATCCAGAACACTGTCATCATTGCAGAAAGAAACCCTGTTGGCCGGGCGCAATGGCTCAAAACACCTATAATCCCAGCACTTTGGGAGGCCAAAGCAGTCAGATCATGGGGTCAGGAGATTGAGACCATCCTGGCTAACACGGTGAAACCCCATTTCTGTTGAAAATACCAAACATTAGGCTGGGCGTGGTGGCTCACGCCTGTAATCCAAGCACTTTGGAGGCCAAGGCGGGGGGATCACCTGAGGTTGGGACTTCAAGACCAGCCTGACCAACAATGGTGAAACCCCGTCTTTATATATATATATATATTATATATATATATATATATTTTATATATATATATTTATATATATATTTTTTTATAT
>NW_022436982.1:14553761-14559169 GCF_009761245.1 Sapajus apella
TCTCAAAAAAAAAAAAACAAAACCCCAGGAAATCACTAGTCTACCTCTTATATGTATAGATTGTTTATACTGGATATTTTATTTAAATGAAATCATACAATATGTGGCCTTTTGTGTCTGGCTTCTTTCGAACAGCATAATGCTTTCAAGTTTTATCCATGTTGTAGCATGTATCGGTACTAATTCTTTTCTCTGCATGGGTAATAACCCACTGTATGGCTCTACCATGTTTTGTTTATTCATTCATCAGTTGATGGAAATTTGAGTTTTTTCCACCTTTTGGCCATTATAGATGATACTGCTATGATCAATGGTGTATAAGAATTTGGCCGAGCAGGGTGGCTCAAGCCTGTAATCCCACCACTTTGGAAGCCTAGGTGGGCAGATCACTTGAGATCAGGAGTTGGAGACCAGCCTGGCCAACATGGTGAAACCCTGTATCTACTAAAAATACAAAAACCAACTGGGCAAAGTGGCTGGTAAACCTCATGCTCTGAATGAAGAGGACCCGCCCCTCCCCACCCCCCCACCAAATAGGCTTTGTGTGAGCAGCATGGTTGTTTATTCACCTGGGTGCAGGCAGGCTGAGTCCGAAAACGGAGTCAGTGGAGGGTGGTGGGATAGGAATTGGTTTTATAGATTTGGCATTGGCAGTGGAAAGTTACAGATGTTACAGTGTAAGCTTTGCACAGTGGCAGTATCGTAGCCAATGAGGTTTACCCGAAGCTCAATTATTGCTAATTGAAAACTTTTCCCAATACCCCACCATGACAACTTGAAATATAGTTGGCACTGGCAATTTTTAACAGTCTCTACAGAGACTGAATTAAAAAAAAAAGTTACAGTTTAGGGGGTTTTTGGAAGCTGGGAGGGGGCAGTAGGGTCTGGAGTCTGGAGGCTGACCAAGGTCAGTTACAAAGTCCAATTGCAATTGAGGCAGGAATAAGGAACACTAGGGAATGTCTCAAAGTTAATTAGGCGTTGCAGGAGTTGATCATTTCTTCCCCTTTTCATCGTCTTCCAGTTACTTCAGATTTTCCAGGAACTCATCTGGAGTGTCTGTGCAGGTCACAGAGGTTTCCATGTGTCCATGGCGCTGTCAGTCAGCCTAAAAGACCTTACAGTGGTGGGCGCTTGTAATCCCAGATACTGGGGGTGGGAAGGTGAGGCTTAGGCAGGAGAATCATTTGAACCCAAGAGGCAGAGGTTGCAGTGAGCCAAGATTGTGCCATTGCACTCCAGCCTAGGCGACAGAGCGCGACTGTCTCAAAACAAAAAAAAGAATTTGAATACTTGTTTTTCATTCTTTTGGATATATACTTTGGAGTAGAATTTCTGGGTCATATGTTAATTCTATGTTCAACTTTTGAAGGAACCACCAAATAGTTTTCCACAGAGGCTGTACCATCCTACCTTCCTTCCAGCAATGCACAAGAGTTCCAATTTTTCCATGTCCTCACCATTTCTATAGCTAGACTATTAAAAGAACTTCCTTATTAGATATACAGTTTGCATATATTTTCTCCCATTCTGTGATTTGGCTTTTCATTTTCTTTTTTTTTCTTTTTTTTTTTTTTTTTTGAGACGGAGTTTCACTCTTGTTACCCAGGCTGGAGTGCAATGGCGTGATCTCGGCTCACTGCAACCTCCGTCTCCTGGGTTCAGGCAATTCTCCTGCCTCAGCCTCCTGAGTAGCTGGGATTACAGGCATGCGCCACCATGCTCAGCTAATTTTTTGTATTTTTAATAGAGACGGGGTTTCACCATGTTGACCAGGATGGTCTCGATCTCTTGACCTCATGATCCACCCACCTCGGCCTCCCAAAGTGCTGGGATTACAGGCCTGAGCCACCGCGCCCGGCCGGCTTTTCATTTTCTTGATGGTGTCCTTGGAAACAAAAAGTTTTATATTTCGATGATGTTCAATATGCTGAATAAAATTCATAGGAGGCCACTGATTTGGACTGAGCTCTTGCCCTAGGCCTAACAGACTGAACCAAAATGGAGTTATACATGCTGAAATTGCATGTCACCAAGCCAAAACTAAGATCTTTATCTGACCTTCTGAGAAATCAGCAGAGAGAGAGAGAATAGCCAAATTCTCAAACAGGCCAGTTTTCACTGGCATGATAAGGAAGTCCCATCTGTCTGTCTATGAAAGCATCTCTTCTGCTTTGATCATTGGAAGACTCATTCTGTTTTATAGAATAATATATTGCCTGAGTTTAGAATCACAAATAAATGACAATTAAAAATTTTAAACTAAATATGTTATAATTTTGTCTTTTGACAGATATTTTCATTTGTTCTTTTTTTTGTGCTTTTCATGTCCTATCTCAGAAACCGTTGTCTAATGAAAGCTCCTAAAGATGTATACATATGTTTTCTTTTAAAATTTTAATAGTTTTTGCTCTTATATTTGGGTTTATGGTCCATTTTGATTTTATTTATTTGGATTTTCTTTTAGATAGTGTTGCCCAGGCTTCAGTTCAATAGCGCAATCATGGCATTTGGCTCACTGCAACTTCCAAAACTCCTGAGCTCAAGCCATCCTCCTGTCTCAGCCTCCTGATTAGCTAGGATTATAGATGCTCATCACCACACGCAGCTAATTTTTAATTTTTTTTTTAAGAAACAGGATCTTTTTGTGTGTGTGTGACAGGGTCTTGCCTTGTTGTCCAGGCCGGAGTGCCGTGGTGTGATCAGCCTGCTGGACTCAAGTGATCCTTTTCTTAGCCTCCTGAGTCGCTGGAACTACAGATACACACCACCATGTCCAGATAATTTTTTTATTTTTAGTAGGGACAAAGTCTCACTATGTTCTTCAGGCCAATCTTGAACTCCTAGACTCAAGCAATCCTCCCACCTCAGCCTCCCTAAGTGCTAGGATTACTAGATGAAGCCACCGTGCCTAGCCTGGAATTAATATTTGTATATGAAGTGAGATGGGGGTTTAACTTCATTTTTTTTTCATACGACATCCATTTGGGTAGGCATTATTTGTTGAAAAGATATTTAGGCCAAGTTTGAGGACTGCAACCTAGGACCTTTGATTAAGTCACCCTGAATATATGCCCTGATCAGCAGCAGTTACAAGTGAATTTTTTTTTTCTTTTAAAGGTGAAGTTTCACCGTGATGACCAGGCTGGTCTTGAACTCCTGACCTCAGGTGATCCACCCACCTCAGCCTCCCAAATCCTGCTAGGATTACAGGTGTGAGCCACCGCGCCTGGCTACAAGTGAATTAAAAAAAAAAAAAAAGAAAAGAAAAGGTAGTTCCTAAGTTATTTACCAAGACTTTACCACAAAATAACATAAACTATTAATTGGCTGTACATTGACTTTACTTTTTAATTTTATTTTATTATCATTATTTTTTTTTAGAGACAGGATTTTGCCATGTTACCTAGGCTGGTCTTGAACTCCTGGACTCAGGGGATCCATCTGCCTTGGAGTCCCAAACTGCTGGGATTACAGGCATGAGCCACTGTGCCTGGCCTGCTTTGGCTTTTGTTTTTGTTTGAGATAGGGTCTCACTCTTCCTTAGGCTGGAGCATAGTGGTGCAATCACAGATCACTGCAGCCTTCACCTCCAGGCTCAAGCAGTCCTCCCATCTCAGCCCTCTAACTAGCTGGGTGTGCACCACCATACCTGGCTAATTTTAAAAAAAATTTTTTTGTGGAGATGGGTTCTTCCTGTGTTCCCCAGGCTGGTCTGGAGCTCCTGGGCTCAACCAATCCTTCTGCCTATGCCTCCCAAAGTGTTGGGATTACAGATGTCAGCCACTGTGCCTGGCCCTAAATCCCTTAAACAGTTCGCCCCTCCCTGGGACATGTACGTTGGGTAGGTGGGGGAGCTTGACATACTCATGTCTCTCTGGCCTCAATAAATTTTGCATCTCAATATCCCAGCCTGCTCTGAGCTATTTTTCTTTACCCAGAAATCAAAATGTAGGCTGGGCATGGTGGCTCATACCTATAATCCCAGTGCTTTGGTAAGCCTAGGCAGGAGTACTACTGGAGCTCAGGAATTTGATATCAGCCCTGGCCACATAGCAAGACCCCATATCTACAAAATTAAAAAAAAAAAAAATTAGTTGGGGCCAGGCATGTTGGCTCATGCCTGTAATCCTAGCACTTTGGGAGGCCAAGGCAGGCAGATCACCTGAGGTCGGGAGTTCGAGACCAGCTTGGCCAATATGGCAAAACCCTGTCTCTACTAAAAATACGAAAATTAACTGGGCATGGTGGTGGGTGCCTATAATCCCAGCAACTGGGGAGGCTTAGGCAGGAGAATCGCTTGAACCCAGGAGGCAGAAGTTGCAGTGAGCCAGTATTACACCACTTCACTCCAACCTGAGCTGCAGTCAGGGTGACGGAACAAGAGCCTATGTTAAAAAAAAAAAAAGTTGCCGGGCGTGGTGGCTCAAGCCTGTAATCCCAGCACTTTGGGAGGCTGAGGCAGGTGGATCACAAGGTCAAGAGATCGAGACCATCCTGGTCAACATGGTGAAACCCCACCTCTAACTAAAAATACAAAACATTAGCTGGGCATAGTGGCGCATGCCTGTAATCCCAGCTACTCAGGAGGTTGAGGCAGGAGAATTGCCTGAACCCAGGAGGCGGAGGTTGCAGTGAGCCGAGATCGCGCCCTTGCACTCCAGCCTGGGTAACAAGAGTGAAATTCTGTCTCAAAAAAAAAAAAAAAAAAAAAAAAGTTGGCCAAGCATGGTGGCGAGAGTCTGTGATCCCAACTACTTCAGAGGCTGAGCTAGGAGGATCACTTGAACCCAGTAGTTTGAGGCTGCAGTAAACTATGATTGTGGCCCAGCCAGGTGGCTCACCCCTGTAATCCCAGCACTCTGGGAGGCCGAGGTGGGCAGATCACCTGAGATCAGGAGTTCAAGACCAGCCTGACCAACATGGAGAAACCCCATCTCTACTAAAAATACAAAAGTAGCCGGGTGTAGTGGCATGCACCTGTAATCCCAGCTACTTGGGAGGCTGAGGCAGGAGAATTCCTTGAACCCAGGAGGCAGAGGTTGTGGTGAGCTGAGATTGTGCCATTGCACTCCAGCCTGGGCAACAAGAGCAAAACTGCAACTGAAAAAAAAACAAAAAAAAAACTATGATCACACCATTGCACTCCAGCCTGGGGAACAGAGCAAGACCCTGTCTCATAAATAAATAAGAAGTCAGAATGTATGTGTCCTCCAATTTTATTCTTCCTCTTCCCAATTGTATTGGCTATTCTGAGTCCTTTGTATTTCCAAACTATTTTCAGAATCAATCTGTTGATTTCTGCAAAGAAGACAACTGGGATTTTGATAGGAGTGGTGTTAAATGTGTAGATCAGTTTCAGGAGTAGTGCCATCTTAACAATATTAAATCTTCCAATCCATGAACAT
>NW_022436982.1:14559269-14562837 GCF_009761245.1 Sapajus apella
CCTGAGTAGCTGGGATTACAGGCACATGCCACCACACCCAGCTAATTTTTTGTATTTTTAGTAGAGATGGAGTTTTACCATACTGGCCAGGCTGGTCTCAAACTCCTGACCTTGTGATCCACCTGCCTTGACCTCCCAAAGTGCTGGGATTACAGGCATGAGCCAGCACACCTGGCCTGATTTATATCTTTTAAATTTTATTTCAGCAATGTTTGTAGTTTTCAGAGTATACATTATGCAATTCTTTTGTGTTTCTATTTTTATTTATTTATTTATTTATTTGTGACAGAGTCTTGCTCTGTCACCCAGGCTGGAGTGCAATAGTGTGATCTCTGCTCATTGCAACTTCTGCCTCCCCGGTTCTAGCAATTCTTCTGCCTCCCCAGTTCCAGCAATTCTTCTGCCTCAGGCTCCCAAGTATCTGGGACTACAGGTGCATGCCACCACAGCTAGCTAATATTTGTATATTTAGTAGAGAAGAGATTTCATCATGTTGGCCAGACTGGTCTCAAACTCCTGACCTCAGGTGATGTGCCCACCTCAGCCTCCCAAAGTGCTGGGATTACAGGGATGAGCCACCACCCTCAGCCATGTTTTATTTTTATTTATTTTTTGAGACAGAGTCTCACTCTGTCACCCAGGCTGGACTTCAATGGTGCAATTAAAACTCACTGCAGCCTCAACTTCCTAGACTCAAGCCCTCCTCCCACCTCAACCTTCTGAATAGCTAAACTACAGCTGCCTGCCATGACACCCAGCAAAATTTTTTTTTTGAGACAGTCTGGCTCTGTTGTCCAGACTGAAGTACAGCGGTTCAATTTCAGCTCACTGCAGCCTCTGCCTCCCAGGTTCAGCCTCCTAAATATCTGGGATTACAGGCACCTGCCACTAACCTGGCTAATTTTTGTAGTTTTAGTAGAGACGTGGCCACATTGGCCAGGCTGGTCTTGAACTCCTGACCTCAGGTGATCCGCCTGTCTCGGCCTTCCAAAGTGCTGGGATTACAGGTGTGAGCCACCTCTCCAGATGGTTAAGTCTTTATTAAACATCTCTTGCATCCAGGCATTGGGTTAAGGAACCAGGACTCAAGTTCAAATGAATCACACCTCAGCTTTTTTTCTCTTACTTGGAGTGTTTTTTGAATGCCTCAGTTTTAAAAGACTGAAAGTTTTAATCTTAGGGAAGCCTTCTTAAAACTGTTTAATAATGAATTCTTGTTTGGGTGCAGTGGCTCATGCCTGTAACCCCAGCACTTTAGGAGGCCGAGGCGGGCGGATTATGAGGTTAAGAGACCAAGACCATCCTGGCCAATATGATGAAACCCGTATCTACTAGGTTACAAAAATTAGCTGGGTGTGGTGGAGCATGCCTGTAGTCCCAGCTACTCAGGAGGCTGAGGCAGGAGAATCACTTGAACCCGGCAGGCGGAGGTTGCAGTGAGCCAAGATCAGGCCACTGCACTCCAGCCTGGCAACAGAGCAAGACTCTGTCTCAAAAAAAAAAAAAAAAAAAGGATTATTAATTCACATACTATAATATACCCAACAACATTCTGCATGCAATAGGCCAGGTGCGGTGCCTCATGCCTAATCCCAGGGCTTTGGGAGCGCTTTGGGAGGCCGAGGTCGGTGGATAATTTTGAGTTCAGGAGTTCCAGACCAGCTTAGCCAATGTGGTAAAACTCTGTCTCTACTAAAAATATACACGTATATATATAAAATTAGCCAGGCGTGGTGGCACACACCTGTAGTCCCAGCTACTCAGGAAGCTGAGGCAGGAGAATAGTTTGAAACCGGTGCTGGAGGTTGCGGTGAACCAAGATCGCACCACTGCCCTCCAGCTGGGACGACAGACCAAGACTCTGTCTCAAAAAAAATAAAATAAAATACATACTGCAACAGCTGAAGATAACTGAAAGAGAAAAATAAAATTCTAACATAGTATTTTGCCTGCTAGGCATTCTAGGTTTTTATTTTAAAAATTTCTCAGGAGGCTGGGCACAGTGGCTCACGCCTGTAACCCATCACTTTGGGAGGCCAAGGTGGGTAAATCACTAGGTCAGGATACTGAGACCAGCCTGGCCAACATGGTGAAACCCCATCTCTACTAGAAATGGTGGCATGTGCCTGTAGTCCTAGCTACTCTGCAGGCTGAGGCAGAATCGCTTGAACCTAGGAGGTGGAGGTTGCAGTGAGCCAAGATTATGCCAGTGCACTTCAGCCTGGGCAACAGAACGAGTCATTTCAAAAAAAAAAAAAAATTCTTAGGAAACTCCAGCTGCTACAAGGAAGCATTGCTCTCGGTTTAATGTTTTACCCTGCTAGTGTACTCCACCCTTAAGTGATCTTAATGACTAATAGGACTGGCACCAGTTCTCACTTACCAGCTGTGAACTCTACTTACTAGCTTGTTTTTTGTCTTCTGCTAATTTGCAGTTGTAGACAAAAACAGTGTAAAGAAGTTCTTAAGATAAATGAAAATGGGCAATGTAGTCGCTTTTTAAGTTTTGAATTGTCCTGGCACAGTGATCTCACCTAAGAGTCATATGGCTGTTATGTTCCCGGCTGTGAGGGAGCCCCCCCGCCCCCCGCAGCCCACAGTGACTCAGAAGGCAGCTGCTGAGAACAGGAAGGCCTGTGGTTCATGTGACAAGCCACCAGCCTTTACCAGAGCAAACAGAGTAGGTGGGATGTTCCCCATGTTCCCTGCCCACCAGTTTTATACCACATTTCAGAGTTGCCTTTTTTTTTTCCTTCCTCAAACTGCTCTGGATTTTCTCTTTGACCTAATTTGATTTGTGGAGAAATGCTTTCGAAAGGGCCTGCTGAGATTTTGTCCTGGCCTGCCTCACTGAAGAAGGCCAACAATCTGTTTGCATACCAAGAATCAAAAAAAATGTTTCTGTGCTTCAGAGATTACTAAATACTCTCTAAAATAAATCCATTCATTCTAGCCGGTATCATTTTTGCTAGTTGGGAAAATGAAGCTGTCAATCTTCAGTAGCCAATCTCAAGATAGATTTTGTTTCTTTCTTTCTCTTTCTTTCTTCCTTTTTCTTCCTTTCTTCCTTTCTCTTTCTCTCTTTCTTTTTCTCTCTTTCTTTCTTTTCTCATAGTCTTGCTGTCGCCCGGGCTGGAATGCAGTAGCACAATCTCGGCTCACTGCAACCTCCACCTCCTGGGTTCAAGTGATTCTCCTGCCTCAGCCTCCCAAGTACCTGGGATTACAAGCACGCACCATCACATCTGGCTAATTTTTTTATTTTTAGTATAGATGGAGTTTTATCATGTTAGCCAGGCTAGTCTGGAACTCCTGAGCTCAAGTGATCCACCCACCTCAGCCTCTCAAAGTGCTGGGATTACAGGCATGAGCCACCATGCCCAGCGCCAATCTCTAGATTTCTGGAGACCATACATTTTCACAGTTTCTTGGAAATTTTCTTCACTGGATTTAAGCCATTGTTCTCCAAAGTGTGTTCTGAGGGCTACCTACATTTGAATAATCTCGATTAAGTTATCATCATCTCTATGGAAGGACCCTTTAATCTGTTTTTTTTTTTTTTTTTTTT
>NW_022436982.1:14562937-14572278 GCF_009761245.1 Sapajus apella
TTTTTTTTTTTGAGATGGAGTTTTGCTCTTGTTGCCCAGACTGGAGTGCAGTGGCACGATCTTGGCTCACTACAACGTCTGCCTCCTGGGCTCAAGGGATTCTTTTGCCTCAGCTTCCCCAGTAGCTGGGATTACAGGCATGTGCCACCACACCCGGCTATTTTTGTATTTTCAGTAGATACAGGGTTTCTCCAAGTTGGTCAGGCTAGTCTCGAACTCCTGACCTCAGGTGATCTGCCCCCCTCAGCCTCCCAAAGTGCTGGGATTATAGGCATGAGCCACCACGCCCAGCCTGTAATCTGTGTTTTCAGCAAACAGTACAACTCACCAAAATTCATTTTTACGCCCAAAACTCAGCTAAATTAGAGTTCACAAGCCTTCATTGGTAATGTGACCCACAGGAGAGAGTCCTGAGGCAGAGGAGGAGTCTTATGACTTTCTATTTCCATTCCTGTATTCCTCCTCCCTGCCAAAATGCCATTTTTTATTATATTGGTTACTGCAGAAGGAAACAGGGAAAAAAACAGGAAAGAACTGAGGAAACATCAATGTTCCCTCTTGGTTATATTGGTGTGGTAAACAGGCCTGAGTTTAGAAAGCAATGCAGCAGAATGCTTACGGATCATTCACAGGCCAGGCACGGTGGCTCAGGCCTGTAATCCCAGCAATTGGGGAGGCTGAGGTGGGTGGATCATGAGGTCTGGAGTTCTAGACCAGACTGGCCAGTATGGTGAAACCTTGTCTCTACCAAAAATACAAAAATTAACCAGGCATGTTGGCGTGCACCTGCAGTCTCAGCTGCTCAGGAGGCTGAGGCAGGAGAATTGCTTGAACCCTGGAGGTGGAAGTTGCAGTGAGCTAAGACTGCGCCACTGCACTCCAGCCTGGGCAACAGAGCAAGACTCTGTCTCAAAAAAAAAAAAAAAAGAATCATTCACAAAGCTTGGTGAAACCACAAACTCCCCTTCTCCCCATTCTAATAAGTGGGTATGGGGTGGAGCCTGAGAACCTATATTTGTAAAAATGCCTACAGTGATTCTAATGCAGGTTGATCTGGGGGTACATCAGGATATTTCTTGTTCAATATACTGGAGCCCAGAGCTAGAAGTCCTCTTTGACAGCTGCTCTTCAAACTGCTGGCAAAAAGACCTAAAGTAATTTTACAATATAAAGACATATATGGATTCTCTGTCACAGGGCAAACCCCCAAACTGGGGATCAGCCCAGGAGGCCATGAGGGTTCTTGACTTTTGGCAGAAAAGAATTCAGGATTCAGGAGCAAGCCGACAGAATAAAGTGAAAGCAAGTTTATTAAAAAGTGAAGGAATGAAACAGTGGCTACCCCATAGGCAGAGTAGCAGCATGGACTCCTTGACTAACTATACTTATGGTTGTTTCTTGGTTACATGCTGAAAAAGGGGTGGATTATTCATATTTTCCTGGAAAGGGGTGGAGGGTTCTCCCCATCTCCTACTACCTAGAGTAACTTAGGGACGTTGCAGTAGCATTTGTAAACTGTCATGGTGCTGGCGGAAGTGTCTTTCCGGGTGTTTACGGGTGTTTATGATGCATTAGAATTAGCATATAATGAGCAATGAGGATGACCAGAGGTCACTTCTTTGCCATC
This sequence comes from Sapajus apella, assembly GCF_009761245.1. Classification (NCBI taxonomy): domain Eukaryota; kingdom Metazoa; phylum Chordata; class Mammalia; order Primates; family Cebidae; genus Sapajus; species Sapajus apella. The sequence continues at coordinate 14,564,565 of NW_022436982.1, forward strand.
TTGATTTCGATTTTGGGAGGTGGTTGGCCAACTGTTTTTGTTTTTGTTTTTATGTTGCCAGGCTGTTCTTGAACTCCTGGCCTCAAGCAGTCCTCACACCTCGCTTCCTAAGTGCTTGAGATTACAGGCAGGAACCACCACACTTAGCCCTTGGCTAGGTTCTGTACTGCATCCTGTTTTATAAGCAGGGTCTTTGTGACCGACTTCTTGTGAAACAAGTCCTGCCAAATTCCTGTATCGTAACTAGCTAACATTTAGTTTTAATATATTCCTTGTTTGTCTTAAGATAGTATGTACATTTTCCCCTAGAGCAGCCAAAAAGAAAAGGATGCAAATATACAAAATATACAAATATACAAAATATACAAAAAATGTATATTTTGCATTTAAAAGAAATATTGGGGCCAGATGCGGTGGCTCACATCTGTAATCCCAGTACTTTGGGAGGCCAAGGCAGGTGAATCACGTGAGGTCAAGAGTTCAAGACCAGCCTGGCCAACATGGCCAAACATTTTTTCTAGTCTCTACTAGGAAAAAAAAAAAAAATTAGCCAGGCATGGTGGTACCTGCCTGTAATCCCAGCTACTCAGGAGGCTGAGGCAGGAGAATCGCTAGAACCTGGGAGGCAGAGGTTGCAGTGAGCCGAGATGGTGCCACTGCACTCCAGCCTGGGCAACAGAGTGAGACTCTGTCTCGAAAAAAAAGAAAAGAAATACTGGCTAACATCACTACAAATAAATGAGTCATCTGGTAGAAACAATACTTTCATGTGATTTCATTTAAAAATATAAATTTTGGCTGGGTGCAGTGGCTCATGCCTGTAATCCCAACACTTTGGGAGGCCAAGGTGGGTGATCACCTGAGGTCAGGAGTTCGAGACCAGCCTGGCCAACATGGTCAAACCCTGTCTCTACTAAAAATACAAAAAATTAGCTGGGCATGGTGGCACACGCCTGTAATCCCAGCTACTCAGGGGGCCAAGGCAGGAGAATCACTTGAGCCTTGGAGGTGGAGGTTGCAGTGAGCTGAGACTGCATTGCAGCACAGCAGCCTGGACAACAAGAGCAAAACTTTGTCTCAAAAAAAAAAAGATTAGCTGAGTGTGGTGGCGCACACCTGTAATTCCAACTACTTGGGAGGCTGAGGCACGAGAGTCACTTGAACCTGGGAGGCAGAGGTTGCAATGAGCCGAGATAGTGCCATTGCACTCCAGCCTGGGTGACAAGAGTGAAACTCCATCTCAAATACATACATATATATATATATTCCAAATGAAGTTAAAAAAAAAGATTGATAGACTAGGAGAAGATGGTTGCAATGTCTACAATTAATGGGAGATTTCAGAGCTAGAATAGCAGCTTTCAAAGTGTGGTCTATGGACCATGGGATCTCCAAGAACGTTCAGAAGAGTCTACAAAGTCAAAACTATTTTTATAATAATGCAAAGACTTTATTTGCCTTTTTCATGTGTTGACTTTTGTACTCATTGTCCAAAATCAATGTTGGATAGAATTTATGCCCAGTTTTCTGGCTTGGGTAGTTGAGTGAGTCGTGGTACATTTACTGAGACACAAAACATGAGAATAGTATCCTAAGAGGAAGGAAAGAATGATTTTGGATGTGTTGACTCTGAGATGCCTATGGGACATCCACATGGAGTCACATATATGGATCTGCAGTTCAGGGGAGTACTGAACTGTAGTCACGGTTACTTAGGAAAGATGGGTAGTAATTATTCTTTACATACACTCTAGTTTTCCTGACTAGCGTATATCCTCCTGATATACTTTTTTTGCTCAAGGCCATACAGCCATCTACCAATTTGTGTAAACTTGAACAAGTTAAAAAACAAACAAACCAAAAACTCAGCTGGGTGTGGTAGCTCACACCTGTAATCCCAGCACTTGGGGAGGCTGAGGCGGGTGGATCATGAGGTCAGGAGTTCGAGACCAGACTGGGCAATATGGTAAAACTCTGTCTCTACCAAAAATACAAAAATTAGCCAGGCATGTTGGCATGCACCTGTAGTCTGAGCTGCTCAGGAGGCTGAGGCAGGAGAATTGCTTGAACCCTGGAGGTGGAGGTTGCAGTGAGCTGAGATTGCACCACTGGACTCCAGCCTGGGTGACAGGGTGAGACTCCATCTCAAAAACTAAAAAACCGTCTTGTTTCTCAATTTTCTTTTCTTTTCCTTTTCTTTTTTTTTTACACAAAAGTTTTTAGTTTATTAAGCTTCTCGTTAAAAATCCACAACAGCCATAGATAACATCATTGCAGCACCCTTACTCCTTCGGCTTTTTGCCAGCACCAACATTGGCCTTTGCAGTCCCCTTGACTTTCTTCATTCTGTTCTTGTGTTCCTTTCGTTGCTTTCTTGAGATCTGTTTCTTCTCATACAGGCCATGTCTTGCAAGTCTATGTTTGGGTTCATTTTTCTTTGCATTATCCAGGGAATCATAAATCATGCCAAAGCCAGTTGTCTTGCCACCAACAAAATGAGTTCTGAATCCAAATACAAAGATGACATCCGGTGTGGTCTTGTACATTTTGGCTAGTTTTTCCCGAATTTCTGTCTTAGGCACTGTTGCCTTCACGGGGTGAAGGACATCAATGACCATTTGTTTCCTCTGAAGCAATCGGTTGGTTTGAACTTTCTAGTGCAGATAGTTACTGTGTCATTCATGATGGCGGCCTATCCTTACACAGCCGGGGAGGAAAAACTGTTTCTCAATTTTCTTATCTATAAAACAAGATAAGGTGATGGCAGCAATCTTGATTAGGATCCCAGTCACGGTACCAAAAATAAATAAATAAATAAAAGAGAGATAAGAAACTTTGTTATAGGATTGCTGTATTAACAGATCTAATATGTGTCAGTGCTAAGAATAGTGCATGGTAGGGCCGGGCGCGGTAGCTCACGCCTGTAATCCCAGCACTTTGGGAGGCCGAGGCGGGTGGATCACAAGGTCAAGAGATCGAGGCCATCCTGGTCAACATGGTGAAACCCCGTCTCTACTAAAAATACAAAAAATCAGCTGGGCATGGTGGCACGTGCCTGTAATCCCAGCTACTCAGGAGGCTGAGGCAGGAGAATTGCCTGAACCCAGGAGGCGGAGGTTGCGGTGAGCCGAGATCGCGCCATTGCACTCCAGCCTGGGTAACAAGAGTGAAACTCCGTTTCCAAAAAACTAAACAAAAAAAGAATAGTGCATGGTACTACCATAGCATACACTAAAACAAATTAGCTATTTTGGCCGGGTGTGGTGGCTCACGCCTGTAATCCAAGCACTTTGGAGGCCAAGGCGGGCGGATCACCTGAGATCGGGAGTTCAAGACCAGCCTGACCAACATGGTGAAACCACATCTTAAAAAAATAAATAAATAAAAATTTGAAAAAATAGCTATTTTATAATTATGGCACCAGTACTTTTTTTTTTTTTGAGATGGAGTTTTGCTCTTTCTGCCAAGGCTGGAGTGAAGTGGGGCAATCTCAGCTCACTATAACCTCCACTCCCCAGGTTCAAATGATTCTCCTGCCTCAGCCTCTCAGGTAGCTGGGATTACAGGCGTGCACCACAACACCTGGCTAACTTTTGTATTGCTAGTAGAGATGGGGTTTCACCATGTTGGCCAGGTTGGTCTCAAAACTCCTGACCTCAGGTGATCCACCTGCCTTGGCCTCCCAAAGTGCTGGAATTACAGGCATGAGCCACTTCGCCCAGCCAGTACTTTCTTTTTGTAGCACTTATCATAATTTTTGGTATATAGTTACCAGGTTATAAGCTTCATCGAGAGTTTGGGTCTGGATCTCTGCTGTATCCATAGCCCTGGTATATAGTAGATACTCAACAAATACTTATCAATGAATTAATAAATAGATCTCGGGGGCCGGGCGCGGTGGCTCAAGCCTGTAATCCCAGCACTTTGGGAGGCCGAGGCGGGTGGATCACGAGGTCAAGAGATCAAGACCATCCTGGTCAACATGGTGAAACCCCGTCTCTACTAAAATACAAAAAGTTAGCTGGGCGTGGTGGCGCGTGCCTGTAATCCCAGCTACTCAGGAGGCTGAGGCAGGAGAATTGCCTGAACCCAGGAGGCGGAGGTTGCGGTGAGCCGAGATCGCGCCATTGCACTCCAGCCTGGGTAACATGAGTGAAACTCCGTCTCAAAAAAATAAATAAATAAATAAATAAATAAATAGATAGATAGATAGATAGATCTCGGAGAGAGAGCCAAGATGGCTGATCACTAGCAGCTCGGGATTGTAGCTCCCACTGAAAGCGCAGAGAACGAGAGGACGCCACACTTTCAGATCAATTTTTGTTGCTCACGCACCAGGAGATTCCCAGTGGAGGAGCCCCACGGGTCGCCAGCACGACTCTTATGGCCGGCGAGGCGGTTTTACCGCTGCCTTGGTGCGGCGGTTCTCAGTGCAGAGTCAGAAAAGCACCATCAATCTTAACACCGGTGCAGTGGGTTGCTCAGGTTTTAGCGCTGGGAATCAACAAGTTGGATGTCCATTCAGAAACCCAACTATAAAGACAGTAATTATAAAGACCACAGATGGATAAATCTATAACGAAGGGAAGAAACCAGCCTAAAAAGGCTGAGAATACCCAAAATCATAACACCTCTCCCTCTACAGGGGATCACACTTCCTCATCAGCAATGGAATAAGGCCTGATGGAGAAAGACTGTGTTCCATTAACAGAAGCAGGCTTCAAAAGGTGGATGATAAGAAACTTCTGGGAATTAAAAGAACTTGTTCTAACCCAATGCAAAGAAACTAGGAACTTTGAAAAAAGGTTTGACGAAATGTTAACAATAACACACAATTTAGAGATGAATATAAGTGAATTAATGGAGCTGAAAAACACATGAGAACTTCACGAAGTATGCACAAGTTTTAACAGCCAAGTTGATCAAGCAGAAGAAAAGATATCAGAGGTTGAAGACCAACTTCATGAAATAAAACGAGAAGACAAGATTAGAGAAAAAAGGATAAAAAGGAACGAGCAAAGTCTCCAAGAAATTTGGGACTATGTGAAAAGACCTAATCTACGTTTGATAGGTGTACCTGAATGTGACGAAGAGAATCAATCCAAGCTGGAAAATACGCTTCAGGATATTATTCAGGAAAACTTTCCCAACCTAGCAAGGCAGGACAATATTCAACTCCACGTAATACAGAGAACACCACAAAGATATTCCTCAAGAAGACCAACCTCACGGCACATAATCACCAGATTCACCAGGGTTGAAATGAAAGAGAAAATACTGAGGGCAGCCAGAGAGAAAGGTCAGGTTACCCATAAAGGGAAGCCTATCAGACTCACAGCAGATCTCTCAGCAGAAACCCTACAAGCCAGAAGAGAGGGGCCAATATTCAACATCTTTAAAGAAAAGAACTTTCAACCCAGAATTTTACATCCAGCCAAACTAAGATTCATAAGCGAAGGAAAAATAAAATCTTTTGTGAACAAGCAAGCACTCAGAGATTTCATCACCATCAGACCTGGTTTACAAGAGTTTCTGAAAGAACCACTACACATAGAAAGGAACAACCAGTATCAGCCTTTCTAAAAAATGCCAAAAAATAAAGAACATCAACATAATTAAGAACTTGCATCAACTAATGGGCAAAACAGCCAGCTAACATTAAATGGCAATATCAAACTCACATATATTATTATTAATTCTAAATTTAAACCGACTAAATCCCCCAATCCAAAGACACAGACAGGCAAAAAAAGCCAAGACCCATTGGTATGCTACACCCATACCCATCACACATGCAAGGATACACAGACTCAAAACAAAGGGATGGAGAAAAATTTACCAACCAAATGGAGAGCAAAAATAAATAAATAAATAGCAGGAGTTGCAATTTTTGCTGATAAAATAGACTTTAAAGCAACAAAGATCAAAAGAAGCCAAGAAGGCTATTACATAATGATAAAAGGATCAATGTAACAAGAAGAGCTAAAGATCCTAAATATATATGCACTCTATACAGGAATACCTAGATATATAAGACTTACGAAGAGACTTAGACTCCCACACAATACTAGTGGGAGACTTCAACATCAATATTAGACAGATCAATGAGACAGAAAGTTAACATCGATATCCAGGGCTTGAACTCAGATCCGGAACAAGTAAACTTAATTAACATTTATAGAACTCTCCACTTTAAATACACAAAATATACACTCTTATCAGTACCACATCACACGTATTTATAGGTTTAAATGAAATATTGGTTGGCTGCTTGTTAGTTATTTTCTTCCCTCATTTTTTTTTCATGTCTCTATTATTAAATACAATTATAGGCATACCCATTTTTAGACTGCATTCTAGCCCGGGCAATAAAGCAACACCCTTGTTCTCTCTCCCTCTTCCTCTTTCTTCCTCTCCTTCATTCTTTTCTTTTTTTCTTTTTTTTTTTTTTTAATTCTTTCTCTTTCTCTCTTCTTCAAAAAAAAAGAGATATGTGGATCTTGAGGTCCTCATGAAAAGAAAAAAAAAAAAAATAGATCTCCAAGAGTGGTTACAGTATTGTTGTAATTTCCCTTCTACCTCAAAGCTGCTTTTGATTTAACTCCTCTCAACAGGTTGGAGAAGTGAGTTCATCATTACTTGTTGTCCATTATGTATAGCGTTGTATCCCCACAATCCCTGTGATGCTGAACATATGAAAGGGGATCGATACATGTTTAGGCGTTGGTTGATTAAATGATGTGGATTGAGACTCATCTCCTACCTCAACTTTGCCTATTGTCAGATAAGAGGCAAAGAGAAATATTAGAGAAGCAACCCTCAGATTACAGACATCAAAATTTTACTTGGGTCTTTTGAAATATAGTCTGGCATTCATAGGAATTTGTCTGTTTTTGTCCACTGTTGGTCTGAAAAATCAAATACCCTAGGCCAAGAACCTAATGGCTGGTAACGACTATAGTGTTGGGCATTATAGATATTAAATTCTATGCATGGCCAGTATTATAAATTAAAAGGTTTTAAAGTAATCAAAGTATTTGCTTTTTGTTGTTGTTGTTTTTGTTTTTGTTTTGCTTTGCAAATGGATGGGTAAATATCCACTATTCCTCCCTTCGTTGTAGCAAAATTGCAACTATATTAGAGCATTAATAGCTCACTAGCTGTGTGGCTTTGGACAAATCATTTCTCTCTGGATGTAAATTTCCTTGTTGACAAAATGAAGAGATTGGATATAAGGTCTCTTACAATTCTAACATCCTTCTTTTTCTATTTCATTCATTGAAAATTACCACACAAATTAACTTACGCCTGGCCGGCACAGTGGCTCATGCCTATAATCCCAACACTTTGCAAGGCCAGGGTAGGTGGATCACCTAAGGTCAGGAGGTCGAGACCAGCCTGACCAACATGGTGAAGCCCCATCTCTAAAAATGCAAAAATTAGCCGGACGTGGTGGTATACACCTGTAATCTCAGCTACTCAGGAGGTTGAGGCAGGACAATAACCCGAACCAGGGAGGCAGAGGTTGCAGTGAGCCGAGATGGCGACATCGTACTCCAGGCTGGACAACAAGAGGGAAACTCTGTCTCAAAAAAAAAAAAAATTAACTTAACGTCTGTTTTATTCAGTTTTCCTACATGTTCACGGAAAAGTAAGACTCAAGTTTTCCTTAAATCTGGAGGTAAATTTTTTTTTTTTTTTTTTTTTTTTTTTT
>NW_022436982.1:14572378-14575198 GCF_009761245.1 Sapajus apella
ACAAAAAATTAGCTGGGCATGGTGGCACGTGCCTGTAATCCCAGCTAATTTTTTGTATTTTTAGTAGAGACGGGGTTTCACCGTGTTGACCAGGATGGTCTCGATCTCTTGACCTCGTGATCCACCCGCCTCGGCCTCCCAAAGTGCTGGGATTACAGGCTTGAGCCACCGCGCCCGGCCCTGGAGGTAAATTTTTTTAAGGTTGTGTATGTGTTCCTACAAGAGAATTTTCTTTGAAAAAAAATACTGGGAAAAAAGAAAAAGAAAAAGGAAAAAAAGAAAAAAAGGAATTTGGGAAGAAACCTGGTAAAAAAAGAAAAGAAAAAAGAAAATACTGGGCTGGGCACAGTGGCTCATGCCTGTAATCCCAGCACTTTGGGAGGCTGAGGTGGGCAGATCATGAGGTCAGGAGTTCAAGACCAGCCAGGCCAACGTGGTGAAACCCTGTCTCTACTAGAAATACAAAAATTAGCCAGGCGTGGTGGTGCATGCCTGTAATCCTAGCTACTCAGAAGGCTGAGACTGAAGAATTGCTGGAATCCGGGAGGCAGAGGTTGCAGTAAGCTGAGATCATACCACTGCACTCCAGCCTGGGGGACAGAGTGCGACTCCATCTCAGAAAAAAATAATAAGAAAATAAAGTAAAATAAAATAAAATACTGAACCAGCCTGGGCAGCCAAAAAACAGAAAAATTAGCTGGGCATGGTAGTGCATTCCTATAGTCCCAGCTACTTGGGAGGCTGAGGTGGGACGATCATTTCAACCCGGAAGGTCAAGGCTGCCGCGAGCTGTGACTGTGCCACTGCACTCTAGTCTGGGTGTCAGAGTGAGACCTTGAGAAAGAGAGAGAGAAGAAAGAGAAAATTGAAAATATAGACTTTTTCCTATTTGGCCGATAGATGTCGCTCAACATCCAGAAAGTGGAAGAAACCAGATGTATACTATAAAGCTCCTGCCCGAGTACCCCAGGGGTGACCCAGTCGCACCGGTGGTTTGTTTAATCGTGTACTGGTATTTGTGTGTCAGTGTCTTGCCATATATAGCCAAAAATCTCCTTAACCATACAGAAAACTTGTTGCCTATACATCTTATTTATGTATTATTTATTTAAAGAGACAGGGTCTTGCTGTGTAGCCCAGGTTAGAATGAAGTGGTGCTATCATAGCTCACAGCAACCTTGAACTCTTGGACTCAAGCAATCCTCCCGCCTCAACCCAAACATCTCAATTTTATCATTTCTTTTTATTTTTTTGAGACAGAGTCTCTGTCCCCCATGTTGGAGTGCATCGACACAGTCACAGCTCACTGCTGCCTCAAGTTCCTGGGCTAAAGTCATCCTCTTGCCTCAGCCTCCAGAGTGGCTGGGACTTACAGGTGCTCACCACCATGCCTAGCTAATTTTTTTTTTTTTTTCGACAGCGTTTCACTCCTGTTGCCCAGGCTGGAGTGCAATGGCGTGATCTTGGCTCACCGAATGCTCTGCCTCACGCACAGCTAATTTTTGTATCTTTTGGAGAGATGAGGTCTCCCTGTGTTACCTAGGCTGGTCTTGAACTCCTGCAGTCAAGCGGTTCTCCCACCTCAGCTTCCCACAGTGCTGTTATTACAGGCGTGGGACACTGCACCTGGCTAATTTTATCAGCTAAGCCAATGTATAATTGTTGAACATTTAGCTGACTACACACCAGGATCAATAAGCTCTATGTCGGAATTCCAACTCGTCCTGCAGGACCTAGATCAAATGCCACTTCCTCTGCGGGACCTTATCTGACCTTCCTAACCAAGAGCACTATAGAAAAATCTTTGTCACAGTATTTTTGTATTGTATTCGTTTACACACCTACCTCTCCAAATTCTGGAAAAGATTCCCAGTCTCCTTCATAATATAAGAAATGCAGGCCGGGTGCGGTGGCTCAAGCCTGTAATCCCAGCACTTTGGGAGGCCGAGGCGGGTGGATCACGAGGTCAAGAGATCAAGACCATCCTGGTCAACATGGTGAAACCCCGTCTCTACTAAAAATACAAAAATTCAGCTGGGCATGGTGGCGCGTTCCTGTAATCCCAGCTACTCAGGAGGCTGAGGCAGGAGAATTGCCTGAACCCAGGAGGCGGAGGTTGCGGTGAGCCAAGATCGCGCCATTGCACTCCAGCCTGGGTAACAAGAGCGAAACTCCGTCTCAAAAAAAAAAAATAATAATAATAATAATAACAATATAAGAAATGCACCCTAAACTACAAAAATATGCTATTTTAGCTTAGATGTTAAATATCAACAGTTCTGATATTTGGTTTAGGATAATAGGCATTCTCATATATTTTTAGTGGGAGTGTACACTGGTTTATGATTACTATTAATAGAAGACAATTTAGGGCCGGGCACGGTGGCTCACACCTCTAATCCCAGCACTTTGGGAGGCTAAGGCGGGTGGATAATAAGGCTAAGATATTGAGACCAGGCTGACTCCATTTTTGGACTCAGCCCACCTGCACACAGGTGATTTGAAAAAAAAAAAAAAAGAGATTGAGACCATCCTGGCCAACATGGTGAAATCCCATCTCTGCTAAAAATACAAAAATTAGCAGGGTGTGGTGGCACGTACCTGTAGTCCCAGCTACTGGGGATGCTGAGGCAGAGAATTGCTAGAATCGAGGAGGTGGAGGTTGTAGTGAACTGAGCCTGGCAACACAGTGAGACTCCGTCTCCAAAAAAAAAAGAAGAAGATGGCAATTTGACAATTTAGAAGTATCTGTCAATTTTAATTTTTATTATTTTTTTATTTTATTTTTATTTTTTATTCTTTTTTTTTTTTTTTTTTTTT
>NW_022436982.1:14580198-14597297 GCF_009761245.1 Sapajus apella
TGCAATGGCACAATCTGGGATCACTGCAACCTCCGCCTCCCAGATTCAAGCTATTCTCTTGCTTCAGCCTCCCAAGAAGCTGGGATTACAGGCACGTGACACCACACCTGGCTAATTTTTGTATTTTTATTAGAGACAGGGTTTCAACTTGTTGGTCAGGCTGGTCTTGAACCCCAGGCCTCAAGTGTTCTGCCCACACCAGCCTCCCAAAGTGCTGGGATTATGGGTGTGGGCCACTGCAACTGGCATTGCTGGCTTCTTCAATATCCTTCCCGAGAGAGTTTACTTCCTAAACAAACAGCTATGAAAGCTGGGAGGTCATAGTGTAAGGTCAAAGTGTGAGGATCACTTGAGCTCAGGAGTTTGAGACCAGCTTGAGCAACATAATGAGACTATATCTCTACTAAATATAAAAGAAATTGGCCAGGCGTGATGATATGTGTCAGTAGTCTCAATTACTTGGGAGGCTGATGGGGGAGGATTGCTTGAGCCCAGGAAGCAGAGATTGCATTGAGCTGTGATCATGCCATTGCAATCCACCCTGGGCAACTGAGCAAGACCCTGTGTCAAAAAAAAAAAAAAAAAAAATTATCCTTTTTATTTTTTTACAAAGGGTAACGTAATTTATACCCTGCTCTATATCTCGCTTTTCCATTTGGATAACTTTCCATATGGTTATGCCTATAATTTATTTAATTACTTCCCTAGTGATAAACATTTAGTATATTTCCAGTCATTTTTTATTGTAAACAATGCTGCTGTGAATTACCTTGCACATATGGCATTTTGTGAAGGTGAAAGCTGGTATATAAACCAAACCTGAGTTTAAAGCCGCTAAACTGCTATGCCACGCTGCCCCCCAGTATGTTGTTAATTGATTCAAGATAATTCTTCCTAACTCCTCTCAAGTGTTTTTTTCTTGAGACGAAGTTTTGCTCTTGTTGCCCAGGCTGGAGTGCAATGGTGCAGTCTCAGCTCACTGCAACCTTTGCCTCTCTTCAAAGGATTCTCCTGCCTCAGCCTCCCAAGTAGCTGGGATTACAGGTGCCCACCACCATTCCCAGCTACTTTTTTGTATTTGTAGTACAGACGGTGTTTCACTATGTTGGCCAGGCTGGTCCTGAACTTCTGATGTCAGGCGATCCAACTGCCTTGGCCTTCCAAAATGCTGGGGTTACAGGTCACTGTGCCTGGTCCACTCCTCTCAATTTTGTGAGCACACTTTATGTTTTTTTACTCTTTTTTGCTTTTTTTTTTTTTTTTTTTTTGAGACGGAGTTTCACTTTTGTTGCCCAGGCTGGAGTGCAATGGCTCAGTCTCGCTCACTGCAACCTCTGCCTCCCAGATTCAAGCAATTTTCTTGCCTCAGCCTCCCGAGTAGCTGGGATTACAGGCACGCATCACCACACCCAGCTAATTTTGTATTTTTAATAGAGAAGGGGTTTCTCCACATTGGTCAGGCTGGTCTCAAACTCCCAACCTCAGGTGATCTGCCCACCTCAGCCTCCTAAAGTGTTGGAATTACAGACATGAGCCACCACACCCGGCCTACTTTATGTTTTAATCTTCATGATGCTCAGCTCCTAGCTCCAGGTGCAGCCACTCTTTTTTTTTTTTTTTTTTTTTTTTTTTTTTGAGACAGAGTTTCGCTCTTGTTACCCAGGCTGGAGTGCAATGGCGCGATCTCGGCTCACCGCAACCTCCGCCTCCTGGGTTCAGGCAATTCTCCTGCCTCAGCCTCCTGAGTCGCTGGGATTACAGGCATGCGCCACCATGCCCAGCTAATTTTTTGTATTTTTAGTAGAGACGGGGTTTCACCATGTTGACCAGGATGGTCTCGATCTCTTGACCTCGTGATCCACCCGCCTCGGCCTCCCACAGTGCTGGGATTACAGGCTTGAGCCACCGTGCCCGGCCAGCAGCCACTCTTGAATACCTGTGAAATTCATAAATATTCAATGTCCTCAAGCAATCTTCTCCGGGAACCTTATCCACACTCAGATGACCCTGATCACAGAGTCTAGAAAAGGGAAATAATAAACTCAGAGCACTTGAGAAAGATTTCCTTTGCCTATAAGTTAAGGTGAATATACTTTAGGAAGTAACCCAGAAGGGGAAAGTGTCTGTTTTAGGCACATGGAAAGCCTTTCCTAAGGTGAGACAATGATCTAACTCTTGCAAAGATTGATTGCATGCTGACATCTTGAGCAATATGCCACCTGATCATGTGTGACACGTAGCATGGGTCATTTTTGTCAGGCATGACCTTTCACTATGCATGGGACTAACTTTGCTCTAGATTGGAGTCATTTCCTGTAACATTTTAGTTACATCTACTTTGTGGTGCTAAGAGGCTTGCTGGTCTTATGATAAGATAGATACATGACTCAGAAACTCTGTCTCTTCTTGAACTTTAGTCTAATTTGTGTTGCAATGACGTGTACTTCCCTGTGAACTTTCACCTAGATAGCTGATTCCCCTGAAATTATTAACAGTACTGCAGGTGGGCGTAATAATCCTCTTCATTCATTTTGAAATATCTAAACACTTCATAAACATTACCAAATACATGTAAAGTTAAAACTCCTCTTTTTTTGTGAGACAGAGTTTCACTCTGTCATCCAGGCTGGAGTGTAGTGGATCAGTCTCCACTCACTGCAACGTCTGTTTCCCAGGTTCAAGCAAATTTCATGCCTCAGCCTCCTGAGCAGCTGGAGTTACAGGCATGACCCACCACACCCGGCTAATTTAGTGTGTTTTTTCAGTAGAGATGGGGTTTCGGCCATGTCGGCCAGGCTGATCTTGAACTCCTGACCTCAAATGATCCACCTGCCTCGACCTCCCACAGCTCTGGGATTCCACACATGAGCCACCGCTATGGGCCAAAACCCCTCTTTCTATCTTAGTCATAACAACCAGCACTGGTCTATAATTTTCATCTTCTGGAAATAGTAATAAATAATACAGTCTTTACCACATGTTAGGTATTGTTCTAAGCCCTTTAGGTAATACTCACATGAGGTGGGCTCGTTATTATCCCCATTTTATTTTTTTATTAAAAGAAATTTTTTTGGACGGGCATGGTGGCTCATGGCTATAATCCCAGCACTTTGGGAGGCTAAGGTGGGCAGATCATTTGAGGTTGAGAGTTTGAGACCAGCCTGGCCAACATAACGAAATCCCATCTTTCCTAAAAATACAAAAATCTGCCAGGTGTTGTGGCGTGCACCTATGATCCCAGCTACTCAGGAGGCTGAGGCAAGAAAATCGCTTGAACCTGGGAGGCAGAGGTTGCAGTGAGCCAAGATCCAGCCATTGCCCTTCAGCCTAGGTGACAGAATGGGACATCATCTCAAATAAATGAATTAATTAAATTTTAAAACAATAATAAATAACTTTTTGAGAAAAATAATAATAAATTTTTTGAGACACTGTCTCTAAAAACAATTTTTTTTTTTTTTTTAAGATGGGGTTTCACCATGATGGCCAGGGTGGTCTTGAACTCCTGACCTCAGGTGATCCACCCACCTTGGCATCCCAAAGTGCTAGGATTACAGGCGTGAGCCACCACACCCGGCCTCTAAAAACAATTATTTTGAGATGGAGTCTTGCTCCTTTGGAGGCCGAGGCGGGCTGATCCCCTGAGGTAGAGAATTTGAGACCAACCTGATCAACATGGAGAAACCCCGTCTCTACTGAAAATACAAAATTAGCCAGGCCTGGTGGTACATGCCTGTAATCACAGCTACTCAGGAGGCTGAGGCAGGAGAATCGCTTGGACCTGGGAGGTGGAGGTTGTGGTGAGCCAAGATTGTGCCATCGCACTCCAGCCTGGGCAACAAGAGTGAAACTCCGTCTCAAAAAAAAAAAAAAAAAAAAAAAATTAGTCAAGGGTGGTGGTATGGGCCTGTGGTCCCAGCTACTTGAGAGGCTAAGGTGGGAGGATGAACCCAGGAGCTCAAGTCTGCTGTGAGCCGAATCATGCCATTGTACTTTAGCCTGGACAACAGAGAGAGATCCTGTCTCAAAAAAGAGGAGGAAGACAAAGAAAGAAGAAGAAGAGGAGAAGGAAGAGGAAGAAGGAGAAGGAGAAAGAAAAGGCTTTCAGTGTGTCGTAATTTTCTGGCATCAATGAGAATTGGTACTTTTCCCAGTGATTTCTCCTGTGATTCTCTCAGGCTGCCCCTAAATCGAGGCATTCCTTAAGGTTTTCTCAGGACCTCCTTTGTTTTCTTGCTGGACTGTCTCCCTTGACCATAAGCCATCTCATGCTACTCCTAAGTCCAAGGCAGTGACTCCTAAATCAACCTTTACACCCTGAGCTATCTGTGCACAGAGGGACAATGTGTGCTGGTGTCTAAGGATGACACTTAGACCACAGACCAAGAACACAGGTAACACCTGTGCGTTGTAACAAAGCCCTAGATGGGAGGTTGGCAATCCTTGTCTTTAAAGGGCCAGATAGCATATACTTTCGAATTTTGTGGACCCATGCAGTTTCTCTGTCTTGATTATTCAACTTAGTCATTGTAGCATGAAAGTAGCCACAGACAATATAAAATCAAAAAGGCATGGCCGTATCCCCATAGGTTTTTATTTGCAAAAACAGGCAACAGGCAGGAGCTGGTTGTGGTTGACTAAGCCCTTTGATCATTGATTTTCAAACAAGAAGCCCCTTCTGAAACCACTAGTAGAGAAAGAAAGAAACGAGAGGGAGGAAAGAACTCAGTTTTTCCCTCCCACTTACTCCAGCCAGAGCAATTTAGCTTTAATCTATTTGTTTACAATGGCTGACTAAGATTTCATTTGCACAATGGGTTTCAGGGCCAAAAAGTTTGAAAGCTGCTTATCTACCAGTTCTCTGAGTTTCATTCTAGGTATGAATCTATCACCTCCTTCAATCTAGTCAGCGTCTGCTTTGATCCATGTTCTCTGCCAAAGTAGCAACCGAATTGCCCACTTCTGATCATATTACTTCTTAATCTTCAGTGACTCCCTATGAGCCATTCCCAAGCTTCCTCCTTAATCTAACATACCTTCTCCATCAGCCACCCAGGGCTCTATGCAGGAGACTCCCCAAAGGTGCTTTTTCTTCTCTTTTTGCACGTTCTCCCCTTGCCTGGAAGGCTCTCTGCCTCCCATCCCGGGCTCTTCGTAATCATCTATTTTGCCACCTAGAAGCAGCCTCTTTTCTATGTTCCTGCTGTACTTTTTCACCGGGCTTTGATGTGTGCCTGTCCTAGCTCCCCTGCTGGATTAAGTCTCCTTATTAAGGGCAGGAATCACATTTTGTAGATCTCTGTACACAGCATAGGCACTAGCATAAAACCGTATCCACAGCAGCTATCTGAGCTCTTCGTTTAGATTGAAAGAAGGCATGCCCTAGCAGAGTGCATCCTACCTGCCCAAATATTTTTTCACTTGTCTGTCATCTTCTCACTCCCACCTCCTCCCACTGTCTATAGAAGGCCATCATTACAATGCCCAGGTGTTACCTATGTTCTTAGATTATAAGAATACCTGATTGATGACTGGGAGCTAAAAGAACAAGATCCAGGTGAACTAGCAGTGAACAAGACATGAGAAAAGGGCTTGAGAGAAAGACAAGTCTACAAGCCTTGCATGACAGGCAGGCATAAGCTCTCTGGCCCAAGTGGGCAAGGTCTAGGCTGAGGCAATTGCCAGGGTTTGGAGAGACATTGTTTTACAGTAGAAAGAAACAGGTCTTGGAAAAGAACTTGCTTAGTATTTACAGCTGTTGACCATTAGGTGGATTTCTAATCCTCTGAGCCTTATCTGTAAATTAGGAATAAAGTATCTTTTGCAATACTCTTGAGTGTTAGGAATAATGTTCCTCGTACAGAGCATACAGAGCAGGGGCTCGATAAGTGGGGTTACAGGTTGCGAAGAAAGGGAGCAAAGAGGCAAATAAGATGTAAAAAAAACAAAAAGAAGGAAAGGGTAGTTCTTAAGATAAATGTCAGCCAGTCATGGTGGTTCATGCCTGTAATGCCAACACTTTGGGAGGCTGAGGCGGGCAGATCATCATGAGGTCAGGAGTTTGAGACTAGCCTGGCGAATATAATGAAACCTCATCTTTACTAAAAATACAAAAAATACAAAAATTAGCTGGGTGTGGTGGTGTGCGCCTATAGTCCTAGCTACTCAGGAGGTTGAGGCAGAAGACTCACTTGAACCCAGGAAACAGAGGTTGCAAGTGAGCCAAGATCACACCACTACACTCCAGCCTAGGCAACAGAGTGAGACTCCATCTCAAAAAGAAAAAAAAAGATAAATGTCTTTATTTTTCTCTATAGAGACGGTCTTGCTATGTTGCCCAGGCTGGACTCAAACCCCTGGCCTCACGTGATCATCCCACCTTGGCCTCCCAAAATGTTAGGATTACAGGTGTGTACCAAGCCCAGCCAAGCTGAATGTCATGAACTATTTTTTTTTTTTCTTTTTCCACCGATGACCAGCAAATCGCATTGGGCTCCTTTTAACCATGGCTGAAATGAGACTATAATAATGTGTGATATGTGCAATAGGAATCACTTGAGAATCTTGTGAAATGACAGATTCTCATTCAATAGGTCTGGGTGGGCCTGATATTGTACATATATGATGTAATTCTGCTGGTCTGTGAGCCACCCTGTGAGTAGCAAAGTGGCTGTCCACGTGGGCTGTTGAGATAAAAACAGCTGAGTTGGCTGGGCTGCCTGGTCTGCTTCTCTCACATGCCTAAAAACTATGCTTTCAAGAAGAAGGTGGTCAGCTGAGGGAGGTTAAACTCTGTCAGGGAGAGCAGCACCACGTGGAATGATAAGGGCCAAAGGGTGCAGAAATTACAAGTGAAAAAGAGAACTTGTGTTCTTTGTGGCTTATCTATAGACCATATTCAGACACAGGAAACTGGATTTAAATTCTTCTCTGGAGATGTTAATCTCTTTGGACCTTGGCTGAAATGCTGGAATTAAAAAAAAAAAAAGATTAAGCAAGATAGTCTTAAGAAGCTTTTGCAGCAAACCACCTACATTTGACACAGTTTCATCAGCGGTAAAATGAGAATAATAACAATATCTAAAGCAAATGTAGCAAATTAGTCATTGCAGAATCTAGGAGGTGGAAGTGTAGGTATTCACTGAACAGTTCTTTTATTTATTTATTTATTTATTTATTTATTCATTCTTGAGATGGCGGAGTCTTGCTCTGTTGCCCAGGCTAGAGTGCAGTGGCGTGATCTTAGCTCACTGCAGCCTCCACCTCCCGGGTTCAAGAGCTTCTCCTGCTCACCCTCCTGAGTAGCTGGAATTATAGGTGCCTACCACCATGTCCAGCTAATTTTTGTAGTTTTGGTAGAGACAGAGTTTCTCCATGTTGACCAGGCTGGTCTTGAACTCCTGACCTCAAGTGATCTGCACACCTTGGCATTTCAAAGTGCTGGGATTAGAGGCGTGAGCCACCGCACTTAGCCCCACTGAAAATTCTTTCAATTTTCCTATATGTTTGAAATATCTTCATAGTGAAATGTTGAAAAAAATATGCTTCCAAATAAGGTTGAAATGAAATAAAATGGAGTAAAATAGATGAATCTAAATAACATTAGCCCAGTCTCAACAGTAGTTACTCTCTAAGGGACTCTCTTTTAGCAGTTTTAGAAATTATTTCAGAGGCAGAAATAAGCATAAAATATTTCTTTTTTTTTGAGACGGAGTTTCACTCATGTTACCCAGGCTGGAGTGCAATGGCGCGATCTCGGCTCACCGCAACCTCCGCCTCCTGGGTTTAGGCAATTCTCCTGCCTCAGCCTCCTGAGTAGCTGGGATTACAGGCACGCGCCACCATGCCCAGCTAATTTTTTGTACTTTTAGTAGAGACGGGGTTTCACCATGTTGACCAGGATGGTCTCGATCTCTTGACCTCGTGATCCACCCGCCTCGGCCTCCCAAAGTACTGGGATTACAGGCTTGAGCCACCGCGCCCGGCCAGCATAAAATATTTCTGAAACGATACGTAAGACAAGGAAACATTGATTGGCTCCAAGGAGGGGGAACTTTGCGAGTAGAGGACAGAATGGAAGGGAGACTTTTCACTGTATTCTCTTCTGTAAGTTTTGCATATCAGATCATGTGTATGTATTACCTATTCAAAAATAAATAAAATTATGGCTAGGCTCACACCTGTAATTCCAGCACTTTGGGAGGCCAAGGCGGGCAGATCACTTGAGGTCACGAGTTTGAGACCAGCCTGGCCAACATGGTGAAACTTCGCCTCTTCTAAAAACACAAAAATTAGCCAGGTGTGCTGGTGGGTGCCTATAATCCCAGCTATTCAGGAGGTTGAGGCAGGAGGATTTCTTGAACCTGGGAGGTAGAGGTTGCAGTGAGCCAAGATCATGCCATTGCACTGCAGCCTGGGTGACAGAGCAAGACTCCATCTCAAAATAAATAAATAAATACAATCAAAATAAAAATGTAGAGCTCTCAAAGTCTAATAGTTTGCCTCTCTTCCAAGCAGCTTAATGATTAAGTTACAGAACTTGCTGGGCATGGTCCTTGGTTATCAAAGAGGTCAATGTTTAGCTTCATTGAAGCAGTACATCACGAGGCTGAACTGGCCTATGCGCAGCCAGCTGGCTCCCTCTATTTGAGGACATTTTTAGCTATGAGCCAAAGGACTGTATTTTCCATTCCTGTGTTCCAGACAGGGCTGAGCTCAGGAAGTATCTAGGTTGGGTAGCTAGAGAAGAATGAAGGGGTCAGAGGCAGACTGCAGGTCTAGCAGATGTGTGTTAGAGGACATAGACAGAGTGAGGGAGTGAAGAGCTACACGTCATGGCTGGGGCATAGTCCTGTGTAAGGAATATTTCACATGTTCCACACTTAGAATTTACATAGTGTTTATAGACATTGCCTTCTCTGAGTCACCCAATTTCTCTAGATGGCAAGTGGGCAAGGATTTTGTCCTATCTTACCAAAGAAGAAAACTGAGTGTGGTGACCGTGACATATACTGCTCAGACATCCTTCCAACTGCAGGGAGCAGTTGACCGAGGGCCCCTGCTGCCTTCTGAACTCCATCACTGTGTGTGAGCTGAGGCCACACACCCAAGGGCTAATTCCAGCCAGTGACAGAGTGTGGCAGGGGTATTAAGGCAGGCTGATACTTCTGAGATATAGGACTCCTCTGATGACTGGAGTGCTCTCGCAGCCTTGCTGAACTTGCCTTAGGATACACTATGATGTAACATGCTTCTACCCACCCTTCCCTTTTTTCCTCTCTTCTTCTCTTACGGTGAAGCCTGCATCGCAGTCTGTTGGCCCTGCCAGCCTCTCCTGGCTCCTTTGAATTTTCTTTTAGAAGCGTTTCCTGCAAGTTGAATACTGTTTTGGCATCAAATATAGATCTGGATGATTCTAGGTATGCTTGTAATCAATGCAGTATACCATCTTTGTTTTCAGAAATTCATTTCAATTTGAATCATTAGGCACATCTTCTTTTCCTTACCAGCATGTCATTTTTAATACTTTATTTAAAAATTTACATATATATATATATATATATATGTCATTCTGTGTGGCATATTATATAGGCAAAGAAATGAAAATTAGCCGGGTGCAGTGGCTCACACCTGTAATCCCAGCATTTTGGGAGGCTGAGATGGGTGGATCATTTAAGGCCAGGAGTTCAAGACCAGCCTGGCTAACATGGTGAAACCCTATCTCTACTAAAAATACAAAAAATTAGCTGGGCATTGTGGTGCATGCCTGTACTCCCAGATACTCAGGAGGCTGAGGCAGAAGAATCACTTGAACCTGGGAGGTAGAGGTTGTAGTGAGCTGAGATCATGTGAATGCACTCCAGCCTGGGCGACAGAGTGACTCTGTCTCCAAAAATAAAAAGAAATGAAAACTATTTTATGTTGTTAAAAATATAATTCTAGGCCAGGAGCTGTGGCTCACGCCTGTAAACCCAACACTTTGAAAGGCCAAGGCTGGTGGACTGCTTGAGCCCAGGAGTTCTAGACCAACCTGGGCAACATGGCAAAACCCTGTCTCTACAAAAAATACAAAAGTCAGCCAGGCATGATGATGCACTTGTAGTCCCAGCTGCTCGGGAGCCTGAGATAAGAGGATCGCTTGAGCCTAGGAGGCAGAGGTTGCAGTGAGCCAAGATTGCATTACTGCACTCCAGCCTCCGTGACAGAGTGACACCCTGTCTCCAAAAAAAAGAAAAGAAAAAAACGAGAAAGACAGGTTCTCACTGTGTTGCCCAGGCTGAAGTGCAGTGGCTATGTACGGGCATGATCATAGTGCATGACAGCACTGTGATCTCCTGTGATCACTCTTGAACTCCTGGGCTCAAGCGATCCTCCTGCCTCAGCCTCCTGAGTAGCTGGGACAACCAGCACATGGCATCATGCCTGGTTATTTATTATTTTGTTTTTTTTGAGATGGAGTCTCGCTCTGTCGCCCATGCTGGAGTGCAGTGGCATGATCTTGGCTCATTGCAACCTCCGCCTCCTAGGTTCATGCAATTCTCCTGCCACAGCCTCCTGAGTAGCTGGGATTACAGCTGTGCACCACCACACCCAGCTAGTTTTTGTATTTTTAGTAGAGATGGGGTTTCACCACATTGGCCAGCCTTGTCTCATACTCCTGACCTCAAGTGATTCACCTGCGCTGGATTCCCAAAGTGCTGGGATTACAGGCGTGAGCCACCATGCCCGGCCCATGCCTGGCTATTTAGCTTTTATGAAGACTTTGAGGTATTTTTGTTGTTGTTGTTCTTTATATAATTTATCCTCCCCCATTCTCCACTCCATTTTTCTTTCTTTTTGAGACAGTGTCTTGCTCTGTCACCCAGGCTAGAGTGCAGTTGCCCAGTCTCGGCTCACTGCAACTGATCAAGTGATCTTCCCACCTTAGCCTCTTTAGTAGCTGGGACTAGATGATACAGGTGCACACCACCGTGCCTGGCTAATTATTGTAGTTTTTTACATAGATGAGGTTTCACTATGTTGCCCAGGCTGGTCTGGAACTCCTGAGCTCAAGCAGTCTTCGTGCCTCAGCCTCCCAAAGTGCTGAGATTACAGGCATGAGCCATTTCACTTTTCCTTGTCTTTATTAATGCTCTGGAGTTTGTGATTATATGGCCAACCTAGGGGTTCTGGGAATTTGCTCAGGCCAGGAGAATTACCATTTGCAGGTGGCCCTTGTGGCTTGGCAAGGAATCTCATAAACCCGCACATGCTGGTGAAAGGAGGAGATGGTTTAAGTCTTTTGAAATGGTGTCACCGGGAGAAAGGAGTAATTGTTAGTTGTGAGCAGGACACCATTTGACATAGGGTGGGAGGAGGCAGAGCAACCAGCAGGCTCTTATTTCTAGGCTGTTCCTGGAGTTGGCTGGCAGCAACCTGATTGGCAATAGCTGTTGGCCTGAGTTCCCAGGACTCCATTCTGAGTTCATTCTGGTTGAACAGAATATTTTGTGAGAACAATAGGGCTTTCTCCCTAAAGTGTGCTTGGCTGAAAGAGAAAGCAGGAGCCCTCAAGGGCTAATAATCTAGGAGTGGCTGACACTGAAGTGATACATGGAAGAAAGGCTACCAAGCCAGGGAGGTGAAGGGCAGTTTGAAGCAACTGGGGAAAGTGAGGTGTGTGAAAGCAGTGCTTCTGCTCATGCGTCCCCACAGAGACAGCAAGTGTGGCTAGAGACAAGGAGGACTGTGCCAAAGCCAGGGGGCCACAGGAAAGGGAAGGCTTGGGCAGCAGAGCAAGCCTTGGTGAAGACATGAAGAATGTCTTCAAGGAACTGTCTATGTTGCCAATTGGTGATAAGCTGGTCTTGTTGAGTCTGTGTAGTAAGGAATCGGTACCTTACACACACACACACACACACACACACACACGAAAGAGAGAGAGTGGGAGAGAGAGAGAAAGAGAGAACAGTATTGCCTTGCCTCCTTATAAGAGTCAGAGATCTCAGTTACTAACTATATATTCTGGGCTCTTCAAAAGCAGGGGACAGGAATTTTTTTATTTTTCTTTTTTTTTGGACAGAGTCTTGCTCTGTTGCCCAGGCTGTAGTACAGTGGCACGATCTTGGCTTACTGCAATCTCTGCCTCCTGGGCTCAAGCAATTCTCCTGCCTCAGCCTCCCCAGTAGCTGGGATTACAGGTGTGTGCCACCACGCCTGGCTAATTTTTTTAATTTTTTAGTCAAGGCAGGGATTCGCCATGTCGGCCAGGATGGGCTTGAACTCCTGACCTCATGATCTGTCTGCCTCAGCTTCCAAAAGTGCTGGGATTACAGGCATAAGCCACTGCGCCCGGCTGAGGAGTCGTGAATTTTACCTCTTTTGATTCCCTAATGTTACCCAATACAGGGCTGCACACTTGCCAGGGCCTCCCTGAATATAGTTTATTATTCTTTTGGGTGTCATGGAAAACAGGTTCTTGACATTCTGCCAATGCGTGCTACGCTAAATGGTTCGCATGCCCAAAAGCATGAAAGTTCCCCACCTCATCTTCAACATTCTTCCTCCACACATTTTTAGGGCTCTACCTAACAGTTCAGTTCTAATCACATCTTTCACTAAGCATGAGGTTTGTTAGTGCTGACAGCCAATGTCAGATTAAACCTCTGTGTCCCTTAGGCATTTGCAGAGAGGCCTGGGAAATCAGCCATAAACAAAAGGCACACGGGGGTGAGAAGACAGGCAAGGACCTGCAGGGAAATTGCTCATTCTGATGGTGAAGACAGTCCTGACAGGCCCGAGAGAACGTTACAAAGAAAGGAAGACTGAGGGCTTCTACTTTGTCCCAGATTTATATCTGCAGGCATTCTTTTTTTTTTTTTTTTTTTAGACAGAATCTCACTTTGTCACCCAGACTGGAATGCAATGGTGCAGTCTCAGCTCACTGCAACCTCCACCTCCCAGGTTCAAGTGATTCTCCTGCCTCAGCCTCCTGAGTAGCTGGGATTACAGGTGCATGCCATGATACCCTGCTAACTTTTGTATTTTTAGTAGAGATGTGGTTTCACTACGCTGGCCAGGCTGGTCTCAAACTCCTGACCTTGTGGTCTGCCCACCTCGGCCTCCCAGAGTGCTGGGATTACAGGTGTGAGCCACAGTGCCTGGCCTGCATATATTTTCTACCCATTCAGAGGACTGGTAAGGAGCTGCGAAATCTTCTCGGGGATCTTCACAGCTGCTTGGAGATTGTGAATTAGGGATTCTCATTAACAGGCAGAACTATCACAAGAAGTCTAGCATGAAGTCAATGATGGTAGTATATGGTCCACTGCTAAGAGATGTGGCATGCTGCTTTTGTTTTTAAAACTTCTCTGTGTTATACTTTCTGCTTACAAAAGGAGAAATACAGGCTCACTAAACATTTTCCAACATTATAGAAGATATATACTATGGAAAGTGTGGAAGTTTTTTTAATAATCGCTGCCCATATATCCCAGATCACCATTGCCAATTATCTGGTATATCTCTCAAGATGGCAAGCTTTGTGATTTTGAAGCAGATTGTCTCTTTTTTTTTTTTTTAAACATGATATGGCTCTGACACCCAGGAGGGAGTGCAGTGGTGCAGTCTTGGTTCGTTGCAGCCTCCACCTCCCGGCTCAAGCCATTCCGTCACCTCAACCTCCTGGATAGCTGGGACAACAGGTTTATGCCACCACACCCAGCTAATTTTTGTATTTTTTGTACAGACAGAGTTTCAGCATGTTGCCCAGGCTGGTCTCCAACTCCTCAGCTCAAGTCATCTGCCTGCCTCAGCCTCCCAAAGTGCTGGGATTACGAGCCACCGTGCCCAGCCACGTTGTGACTTAAAATATGCAATATTTTTGACTTCCAAAAATTGCACCACAAACTGAGATTCCTTGGCAGTTTGGAGTGTATGTCCTAATCTGTAAGTGTGCATAAAAAAGAAAGAGAGAGAGAAATAATAAATGTAGTAAATCACTTCTATTTCTTTTCTGGGAAATAGTCTTCAGTTCTTGATTTTTATCTTTCATAGGAAATTGTGTTATTAAGTAGGTAGCCAGATCATTTCTTTAACATGAATATATTAAAGTTTAGTTCAGTCAGAGACTACCCCAATCAGAATCTCCCCAGCCTCCATTAAATAAATAAATAAGAACTGGTTATGAGCCTCATATGCTCACCTGCTGGAGAGCTGTCAAGAACATGGTGATACGCCCATAATTTCAGCCCAGTAGTTTGAGACCATCCTAGGCAACATACCAAGATCCCTTCTCTATTTAAAAAAAAAGAAGAAGAAGATGGTGATGGTGATCTAGACGTGTGGTTTCTGCTCAATCATCCCTGAAGTTCTTATGAGCACATGAAGGGAAGGGGCCATGTTTTTGATGCCTAGCAAGGATATTCTGCAGTGGTGGCTTGAGGAGAAATGCTTTGGTAAACAAATACGGGAGATCCTGCAACTTAAACTTTGACTCCCTCAGGAAGTAAAATCCTGTACATTTTGGGCACACCCACTCAGTGCACCAGCCACTAGGCAGCTCCAGGAGTAGTTCTTATGTTTCAGGGATACATGGTGCTTGGAGAAAGGAGATAGAGGCCTAGATGCTTATTCATCCTGTAACACTGTGGCTGCTTTGCTGAGTTTATGCTCCCACATCCGTATTTTTACAGAACATTTGAGAGAATATATTTTGGCTTATGAATTAACTTGCAATTTGAGATCCCCTAACTGACAATCTCCAAGCAGCTATGGGAGTCCTTGATTCAGATGCATGTGTAAAAATTTGCTTGGATTTTCTAGGACAGTGAGCTGCATCTAACTACCAGCTTTCTGTAACCAAGTTGCTAGGTAGAACTTA
This sequence comes from Sapajus apella, assembly GCF_009761245.1. Taxonomy (NCBI): domain Eukaryota; kingdom Metazoa; phylum Chordata; class Mammalia; order Primates; family Cebidae; genus Sapajus; species Sapajus apella. The sequence goes on from NW_022436982.1 coordinate 14,595,059, forward strand.
ACACTCATCAGTGACTTCTCTGGTTAATTATTTTGTGAGCATTAAATACAATCTAATATAAATGTCCACCTAAAAACCACACTTTGGTCATTGGCCATTGATGATAAAACTAAAAAATAAAAATAATTAAAAACCACACTTTGGGCTGGGCATGGTGGCTCATGCCTAGCACTTTGGGAGGCCAAGGTGGGTGGATTACCTGAGGCCAGGAGTTCAAGACCAGCCTGGCCAATATGGTGAAACCCCATCTCCACTAAAAATACAAAAATTAGCTGGGCTTGGTGGCAGGTGCCTGTAGTCCCAGCTACTCCGGAGGCAGGAGAATTGCTTGAACCCAGGAGGTGGAGGTTGCAGTGAGCCAAGGTCGTGCCAAAGCACTCCAGCCTGGGCGACAGAGTGAAACCCTGTCTCAAAAAAGAAAAAAAAGGCTGAGGCAGGAGAATCTCTTGAGCCTAAGAGGTGGAGATTGCAGCGATGCCCCATCAAGGCACTGTCCTCCACCCTGGGTGGAGAAAGGGTACTGCCTCCTCCAAAAAAAAAAAAAAAAAAAATCAAGATGCTTTGTACGTATGGTATTAATTTAATTCAGCTCTTGGTTAACTAGAGACATTTAGATTTAGCTGCATTTGGATTTAGCTGTTCTGAATTTCCAGAATACAGAGTTACATCTGTAGACCTGTAAAGCCAGCCTGAGATGCCTTAATGTAAGGAGTGGATGGGTGGGAGAGTGTTTCTGAGTTCGTATTCCATTTCTGTTAGTTATATCTAATCAGCATCTGATTGATGAATGCCAATGAGGGCAGATACATGGCTGATCTGTATTTCAGTTTCAGAATAATAGACTCTGTTTCTTCTCCTTTGACAGTAGACGAGAGTGATTTCATTTGCTAAAGCCTAAGCCTGAACATTTCTGGAAGCTTAGAAAAGTGGTGTTCCGTCTAGGCATGGTGGCTCATGCCTGTAATCCCAGCACTTTGGGAGGAGTGGCAGGCGGATCACCTGAGGTCAGGAGTTTGAGACCAAGCTGGTTAATATGGTGAAACCCGTCTCTATTAAAAACACAGAATAGCCGGGCGCGGTGGCTCAATCCTGTAATCCCAGCACTTTGGGAGGCTGAGGCGGGTGGATCACGAGGTCAAGAGATCAAGACCATCCTGGTCAACATGGTGAAACCCCGTCTCTACTAAAAATACAAAAAATTAGCTGGGCATGGTGGTGCGTGCCTGTAATCCCAGCTACTCAGGAGGCTGAGGCAGGAGAATTGCCCGAACCCAGGAGGCGGAGGCTGCGGTGAGCCAAGATCGCGCCACTGCACTCCAGCCTGGGTAACATGAGTGAAACTCCGTCTCAAAATAAATAAATAAAATAAATAAATAAATAAAAACACAGAATAGCCGGGCATGGTGGCACATGCCTGTAATCCCAGCTATTCGGGAGGCTGAGGCAGGAGAATCGCTTGAACCTGGGAGGTGAAGGTTGCAGTGAGCTGAGATCTCGCCATTGCACTCCAGCCTGGGCGACAGGGTGACACTCCATCTCAAAACAAAAACAACAACAAAAACAAAAAACCCCACAGAAGCTGGGAGCAGTGGCTCACGCCTGTAATCCCAGCATTTTGGGAGGCCGAGGCGGGTGGATCACCTGAGGCCGAGAGTTTGAGACCAGCCTGACTAACATGGAGAAACCACATCTCTACTAAAAATACACGAAATTAGCTGGGCACACTGTTGGAGTGCAGTGGTGTGATCTCTGCTCACTGCAACCTCTGCCTCCTAGGTTCAAGCAATTCTCCTGCTTCACCCTCCTGTGTAGCTGGGACTACAAGCATGAGCCACGATCCTGGCTAATTTTTGTATTCCAGCTACTTGGGAGGCTGAGACAGGAGAATAACTTGAACCCGGAAGGCAGAGGTTGTGGTGAGCCCAGATCACGCCACTGCACTCCAGCCTAGGTGACAGAGCGAAACCCTGTCTCAAAAAAATAAAAACGTAAATAAATGAATAAAAATAGAAACACAAAAAATTAGCCAGGTGTGGTGGCAGACACCTGTAGTTCCAGCTACATGGGAGGCTGAGGCAGGAGAATTCCTTGAACCCAGGAGGCAGAGGCTACAGTGATCTAAGATCGTGCCACCGTACTCCAGCCTGGGTGGTAGAGTGAAACTCCATGTCAAAAAAAAAAAAACAAAAGTGATGTTGCTATGGTAGATGGCATTCTTTTTTTTTTTTTTTTTTTTTTT
>NW_022436982.1:14597397-14598997 GCF_009761245.1 Sapajus apella
CATGTTGGTCAGGCTGATCTTGAACTCCCGACCTCAGGTGATCCACCGGCCTCAGCCTCCCAAAATGCTGGGATTGGCCGGGCGTGGTGGTTCACGCATGTAATCCAAGCACCTTGGAGGCCAAGGCGGGCGGATCACCAGAGGTCGGGAGTTCAAGACCAGCCTGACCAACATGGTGAAACCCAGTCTTTAAAAAAAAAAAAAAATTAAAAATAAATAAATAAATAAATAAACCCAAAATGCTGGGATTACAGGCGTGAGCCACCATGCCCGGCTGGTAGATGCCATTCTTACAGCATAACTTTATATCACAAACCTTTTTTATTTTTTCATTGCAGTGCTCTAACTTCAAAGAGATTGTTTTTGTTTTTGAGATGAAGTCTTGCTCTGTCACCTAGGCTAGAGTGCAGTGGCGCGATCTCAGCTCACTGCAACCTCTGCCTCCTGGGTTCAAGCTATTCTCCTGCCTCAGCCTCCTCAGTAGCTGGGACTACAGGTGCCCACCACCACGCCTGGCTAATTTTTTAATTTTTATTTGTAGTAGATATGGGATTTCACCATGTTAGCCAGAATTTTCTCGATCTCCTGACCTCGTGATCTGCCTGTCTCAGCCTCCCAAAGTGTTGGGATTACAGGCGTGAGCCACTGCGCCTGGCCTAATTTTTGTATTTTTAGTAGAGACAGGATTTTGCCACGTTGGCCAAGTTGGTCTCAAATTCCTGACCTCAAGTGATCTGCCCGTCTCAGCTTCCCAAAGTGTTGGGATTACAGGTGTGAGCCACCACGTCTGGCTATTGATTTGTTTTTTGTTTCTTCTTTTATGTATTTTTCTCTGCCTCTTTGCATGACTCAATCAGATGATTTTGTGTTTGTTTTGGAGATCTGTTAAAATTACATCAGGCTTACTTGACATCGATATAGCCTTACATTTTAGAAGATAAATTCTGAATTCTTGATGGATTTCATAATATTTACAGTAGTGTGGTAATCATATGTCTGCTAAACTTTGGAAATCATGGTCTTTTGGATTTTTCTTTAATGAAATATTAACTGAATGTGGAACTTTGAGTAATTGGCCCAGATAAAAGAAATGACTTATCCAGGGATGACAAAAATTGATCCTGACCTTGAGGATTTCACTCTGCCAACTCAGAGAGTCAGATACACTGGCATTAATTGCTAAAGTCATGGTTCCCGTAACTCCCTCAGTTGTTGTTGAGTCATTATGAACTAATATTAGCCCAGTCAGAAGTCAACCTAAGAAAAGAATCTTTGCCAAATACAATTCCAGAGCTGGGATGTTGAGGTAGACAGTGAATATAATGGTTAAGTTATTCCTGAAACTTTAGCTCAGTTCTGTTTCCAAAATTAATGTACTAATAGATATCTTAAAAATCACTCATTTGGCCGGGCACGGTGGTTCAAGCCTGTAATCCCAGCTCTTTGGGAGGCCGAGGCGGGTGGATCACGAGGTCAAGAGATCGAGACCATCTTGGTCAACATGGTGAAACCCCGTCTCTACCAAAAATACAAAAAATTAGCTGGGCATGGTAGTGCGTGCCTGTAATCCCAGCTACTCAGGAGGCTGAGGCAGGAGAAT
>NW_022436982.1:14599097-14599445 GCF_009761245.1 Sapajus apella
AAAAAAAAAAAAAAAAAAAAAAAAAAATCACTCATTTTCTCCTAATCCTATTTCCTACTGGCTCTCAATCAATAGGATTCAGAAATGAAAGGATCAGATATCTTCACAAAAATGAAGGAAGCCAAGCTTGAGATGGCCATGGCTTCTCAAGCTTGCACCTGTAGTCCTAGCTACTTGGGAGGCTGAGGCAGGAGGATGGCTTGAGCTCAAGAATTTGAGGCTGCTCGGAAAACGCAGTGAAACTTTGCCTCTCAAAAAAAAAAAAAAAAAGAAAGAAAGAAAAAAGATACTAAGCCAAAAGAAAGGGGCTCAGGGCTTTTTTTTTTTTTTTCCCCAAATATGGCTAGT
>NW_022436982.1:14599545-14613634 GCF_009761245.1 Sapajus apella
TGAGATGGAGTCTTGCTCTGCTGCCCAGGCTGGAGTGCAGTGGCACAATCTTGGCTCACTGTAACCTCTGCCTCCCAGGTTCAAGCAATTCTCCTGCCTCAGTCTCCCAAATAGCTGGGATTACAGGCGCCTGCCACCACACCTGGCTAATTTTTGTATTTTTAGTAGAGATGAGGTTTCATCATGTTGGCCAGACTGTTTTCAAACTCCTGATCTCAAGTGATCTGTCTGCCTCAGCCTCCCAAAGTGCTGGCATTACAGGTGTGAGCCACAGCGCCTGACTCCATAGGCTCTTTTATTGGCTGAAGATCTATGGCCCAGGCCATTTTATGCACACAGAAGCATATAGAGAACCACTGAGTTAGATAATCAGTAGGGTCTCTTTCTAAAAATCTAGGGTTGTCAGCTGAGTTTCATAGCTCTTGTGATTCTTAATTCTGGAGAAAGAGCAAGAAATAAATAAACATGTAATCTACAGGCTTTTTGGAGAGCCACTTAAGTCTGATGACGGACACATGCGTAGTGTAACCGCCCAATGGGTTCACCTTGTCGGCTGCCTAAACAGAGCCGATTTATCAAGACAGGGAAACTGCAATAGAGAAGGAGTAATTCACGCAAAGCTGGCTGTGCAGGAGACTGGAGTTTTATTATCACTCAAATCAGTCTCCCTGAGTGTTCAGATATCAGGGTTTTTTTTTTTTTTTTTTTTTTTTTTTGAGACGGAGTTTCACTCATGTTACCCAGGCTGGAGTGCAATGGCGCGATCTCGGCTCACCGCAACCTCCGCCTCCCGGGTTCAGGCAATTCTCCTGCCTCAGCCTCCTGAGTAGCTGGGATTACAGGCACGCGCCACCATGCCCAGCTAATTTTTTGTATTTTTTTAAGTAGAGACGGGGTTTCACCATGTTGACCAGGATGGTCTCGATCTCTTGACCTTGTGATCCACCTGCCTCGGCCTCCCAAAGTGCTGGGATTACAGGCTTGAGCCACCGCGCCCGGCCAGATATCAGGGTTTTTAAAGACAATTTGGTGGGTGGGGGAAGCCAGTGATTTGGGAGTACTGATTGGCCAGGTCAGAGATGAAATCACAGGGAGTTGAAGCTGTATTCTTTTTATTTTATTTTATTTTTAAAAGAAAATAAAATATTGGTCAGGCTGGTCTTGAACTCCCGACCTCAGGTGATCCGCCCGCCTTGGCCTCCAAAGTACTTGGATTACAGGCATGAGCCACCACGCCCGGCCTGAAGCTATATCTTGCACTGAGTCAGTTTCTGGGTGGGAGGGCCATAAGATCAGATGAGCTAGTTGACCCATCTAGGTGGTGCCAGCTGATCCATCATATGCAGGGTCTGCAAAATGTCTTAAGCACTGGTTTTAGGTTTTACAATGAACCTAAAATTTAGATGATTTTATTCCTAGGAGGAATTTGGAGAGAGTCAGAGTGTTGTAGCCTCCAGCTTCATGACTTCTAAACCATGATTTCTAATCTTGTGGCTAATTTTTATAGTCCTACAAAGGCAGTCTAGTCCTTTGTAAGACTATCAAAATTAGCCACAAGATTAGGCAAGAGGGGGTTTGTTTTGGGAAAGGGCTGTTACCTTCTTTGCTTTAAACTATAAGCTAAGTTCCTCCCAAAGTTAGTTCAGCCTACACCCAGGAGTGAACAAGGACAGCTTGGAGGTTAGAAGCAAGATTAAAGTTGGTTAGGTCAGCTCTCCTTCATGGAGAAAGAGACAATTTTGCAATGGCCATTTCAATGGTGTGTGGGGGAAGAAGTGTGTGTATGTGTTGTCTGTGTGTTGAAGGGGTTGTTCTTTTTTTTTTTTTTTTTAAAGAGTATCTTGCTCTGTCGCCCAGGCTGAAGTGCAATGGCACGATCTTGGCAACCTCTGCTTCCCAGGTTCAAGTGATTCTCCTGTTTCCGTCTCCCGAGTAGCTGGGATTACAGGCATGCGCCACCACGCCCAGCTAATTTTTTGTATTTTTAGTAGAGACAAGGTTTCACCATATTTAGTAGGCTGGTCTTGAACTCCTTCTGGGATTACAGGCATGAGCCACTGCGCCCAGCCTGAGGGTATTGTTCTTAACTTTACATCGCCTTCTTCTCCATCTACTCATAACAAACAATTCCTTTCTGGCCCCCTAAGGGAATAACAGGGAATAGTGCTCAGTTTTTTTTTTTTTTGGTCTTTTTTTTATCATGACCTCATTCCCTCTTGCTCTTTCTTTCAACATTTATTCAATAAACATTCACTGAGGACCTTTAGACATTTATCCCTCAGAGACAGCATAATATAACTGAAAAAGGCCTGTAATCGCAGCACTTTGGCAGATTACCTGAGGCTGGGAATTTGAGACCAGCCAGACCAACACGGAGAAACCCTGTCCCTACTAAAAATACAAAATTAGCCAGGTGTGGTGGCGCATGCTTGTAATCACAGCTACTCGGGAAGCTGAGGCAGGAGAATCACGTGAACCCGGGAGGCGGAGGTTTCGGTGAGTGAGATCACGACATTGCACTCCAGCCTGGTCAACAAGAGTAAAATTCCATCTCAAAAAAAAAGGTTGTAGAGAAGATCTTTGATTTAACTCTACACTTACAAATTGGAGAAACTTGAGCAGGTAACTTAATATCTTTGAGTCAGAGGACAGAATAGGAACAACGTGTCTTTCCTATTTCACATGAGAAGGTATTTTGTAAATTGTAAAAAAAAAAAAAAAAGGAAAAAAGGCCGGGCATGGTGGCTCATGCCTGTAATCCCAACACTTTGGGAGGCCAAGGCAGGCAGATCACCTGAGGTCGGGAGTTCAAGACCAGCCTGACCAACATAGTAAAACCCTGTCTGTACTAAAATACAAAAAAGTAGCTGGGCATAGTAGCATGTGCCTAGTAATCCCAGCTACTGGGGAGACTGAGGCAGGAGAATCACTTGAACCTGGGAGGTGGAGGTTGCAATGAGGCAAGATCCCACCATTGCACTCCAGCCTGGGCAACAAGAGCGAAATTCAGTCTCAAAAAAAAAAAAAGGATATATATATATCAGACATATATATATAAAACAGACATGTGGCACCATGCCTCACTAATTTTTATATTTTTAGTTGGGGGGGGGTTTCACCATGTTGGCCAGGTTGGTCTTGAACTCCTGACCTCAAGTGATCCACCTTGGCCTCTCAAAGTGCTGGGATTACAGGTGTGAGCGATCTTGCCCCAACATAAAGGGCAATTCTTTATGCAAAAATGATGAGGTGAAATAGACTTATTGTTTAGTTGTATTTTCATATGCATTGTGGAAGCAACGCAGCATGGAGGAAAGGCCATGGAGTCACATGCCCCAGGTTGTGGTTTCAATCTGCCAGCTGTGGTACCTTAGGCAAATAACTCAATTGATGTATGCCTCTGTAAATGAAGAGTCTGACTTGAATGCAGTTTTTCTTAATCTGTGGTTGATGGATCAACTGCATCAGAATGACCCAGGTAGCTCACACCTGCAATCCCAACACTTTGTTTTTTGGGGTTTTTTTTGAGATAGAGTCTCACTCTGTTGCCCAGTTGCAGTGCAGTGGCACAATCTCGGCTCACTGCAACCTCTGCCTCCTGGGTTCAAGTGATTCGAAGAAATAATAGGATGAGGCCAGGGCAGTGACTCATGCCTGTAATCCCAGTCCTTTGGAAGACTGAGGCAGGAATGCTTGAGGCCAGGAGTTCAAGACCAGCCTGGGCAACATAATGAGACCACAACTCTAAAAAAATAAAAATAAAAAAGAAAGAAAGAAAAAGAAAAGAACAAAGAAAAATAATATTTATAAAAAAATTATTGGCCACTCACAAGCTGAAATATATTCAACTATTTATTCAACAACTTCTCAGTGTAGGCATTATTATGTGTACTAGAAGTTACAAAAATAAAAAAAAAGTTTTTTGACCTCAAGGAAAAAGAATATATGAACAAATAATATTGTTTGATAAAGGCAACCATAAATGTACAAAGTACAGAGGTGCAGAGGTGTCTGAGTGATGGATTCCATCTAAGGTAGTCAGGAGGTCTTCCTGGGATGGTGGCATCTGTCCAGGGTTTTGAAGGATAAATTCCCAGTGAACAAGGTGGAGACAGCATGAGCAATGACACATAGGAATCCTATACTAGGATGTGTTCAAAGGTCTGTAAGTAAATCTGTGTGGCTAGAGCTTAAAGTGTAAGACAGGTGCAACACAAAAGTATCTGAGACAGGACTCAATCAATTTAGAAGTATATTTTGCCAAGGTTAAGGACACGCACACAGGAGACAGGTCTGTGCCTTTTGCCAGAGATGATTTTGAGAGCTTCAATATCTAAAGGGGAAAGGGGTGGATATTGGGGAGAGGAGAATTATTAGTAGTATAATTTTTTTGAGATGGAGTTTCGCTCTTGTTGCTCAGGCTGGAGTGCAATGGCGTGATCTTGGCTTACCGTAACCTCCGCCTCCTGGGATCAAGCGATTCTCCTGCCTCAGCCTCCCAAGTAGCTGGGATTACAGTCATGCATCATCACACCCAGCTAATTTTTGTATTTTTAGTGGAGATGGAGTTTCTCCATGTTGGTCAGGCTGGTCTCAAAATCCCAACCTCAGGTGATCAGCCTACCTTGGCCTCCCAAAGTGCTGGGATTACAGGCATGAGCTACCCAGCAGGGCCAAAAAATTTTTTAGAGGTGTGAGCAGATAAGAGGCAAACGGTGGTACTCCTTTGAGTCTTTGATTAGTCATTGACACGTGAGATGGGGGTAGAGGGATAGACACTTATGCATTCATCTAGCTCAATGAATCTGCATTTTTACGTAAGATAAAATAAACATAGGCCAGAGGAAGCAATCACATATTGTCTCAGGTGAGCAGAGGAATGATTTTGAGTTCTGTCCTATGTCCCACACCTGTGAATATAAGCTATCAATTTACATTGTGAGGGTGAAATTCAACAGAACTGTTTTAGGGTAGAGACCTTGGGGCTCACAAGAAATTTCCTAGTGGGTAAATTGTGAGGGAGGTATGTAGCTTTTTTGTTTTGTTTTCTTTTGAGACAGGGTCTCACTCTGTTGCCCAGGCTGGAGTGCAGTGTCTCCATTATGGCTCAATGCAGCCTTTGACCACCGAGGCCCAAACGATCCTCCCACCTTAGCCCCGCAAGTAGCTGGGATTATAGGCACGTGCCACCATGCCCGACTAATGTTTGTATTTTTGTAGTTTTTGTACAGACAGGGTTTCACCATGTTGCCCAAGCTGGTCTCAAACTCCTGGGTTCAAGTGATTGCCTGCCTCAGCTTCCCAAAGTGCTGGGATTACAGGTAGGAGCCACTGCGCCTGGCCTATGTAGCTTATCTTTGAATAAGAAGCAGGTTTGTGTGACACAGTCCCCAGCTTGACTTCTCCCTTTGGCTTAGTGATTTTGGGGTCCCAAGATCTACTTTCTTTTCCCACAGGTAAAGACCAGAGAAGAGACTGGTGGGAGAGAGACAGGAGCCAGATCCTGAATGAAGGTAAATTGAATCCTGGAGGGAACCCAACAAAACCCTGAAAACCTCCAGGAATCTCAGTTTGGCCAAATCCATGGTAATGTAGTGCTACTCCCCAGGACGGCCACACTGCACATACCCTATCTAAAGGGAACCTCCTGCAGAGGCCAAGGAAAAACGTTCCCTTTGTCCTCTGGAGGTTGAAAAATCAACTGCAAAAAGCAAATTAACAGGGAAAAAGATGTACATGTATTATTATAAAAATATTATTGTGCGTGTGGGGGAACTGCAGAGTAATTACTCCACCTCTCAATGGGTTCAGAAGCTTATATACCCCGCCTGAGGTTACAGTAAATTTGGGGGCTCACAGAATGGCCCAAAACAGTTAATGGTGGTAAATCAGGATTTGGTGGCAAGACAGAAATGGAGACTTGGCTAGCAATATCATCTCATTATGTAGATAAGGGGTCACCAACCCTCGGGCCATTTATATTGTAGCCATTTACATGCCTGTTAGGAACAGGACAGCACAAGAGGTGAGTAGCTGGTGAGTGAGCATTACCTCCTGAGCTCTGTCTAGTGTCAGGTCAGCAGCTGGTATTAGGTTCTCTGAGGAGCAGGAACCCTACTGTGAACTGCACGTGCAAGGGATCTGGGCTGCAGCTCCTTATGAGAATCTAATGCCTCATGATCTGAGGTGAAACAGCTTCATCCTGAAAACCATCCCACGGCCCTGGTCCATGGAAAAATTGTCTTCCATGAAACCTATCCCTGGTGCCGAAAAGGTTGGGGACCGCTGATGTAGATGAAACCTCACAGGTAGCAGCCACTGGATGAGAATAGATGGTTAATGTTTCTTTCAGATCTTTATTTTATTATATTTTATTTTTATTTATTTATTTATTTTTTGGTAAGGCTAAGTCAAGTGAAGCAATGGGAGTGGAGAAGGAACAAAGAAATCTGTAACTGGTTGTGATCAATTAGCTGTAAACACCACTGCACCTGGACCAGCCTATTTATTTATTTTTTGAGATGGAGTCTCGCTCGGTCATCCAGGCTGGAGTGCAATGGCACAATCTCGGCTCACTGCAAACTTCACTTCCCAGGTTCAAGTGATTGTCCTGCCTCAGCCTCCTGAGTAGCCGGGACTACAGGTGCCTGCCACCACACCTGGATAATTTTTGTATTTTTAGTAAAGACAGGGTTTCACCATATTGGCCAGGCTGATCTCAAACTCCTGACCTTGTGATCCTCCCACCTCAGCCTCCCAAAGTGCTGGGATTACAGGCGTGAGCCACCATGCCTGGCTTCTTTGAGACCTTTAAAGGTATCAGATTCTCCACTAATCTTCCCTATATCCGGTCAAGGGAAAGCTTCAGAGAATGCCTGGCTGCATGAATGCAGATTTTCTCCAAATACGCAAGCCTCTCCCATAAAAAAACAGCTTTGTAGGACTGTTTCTGCCTGCAGGTCCTCTGAACAGCCCTCTCAAAATATGTGAAAGAAGTATATTTTGGAGTGAAGTTTTTTGGTTTCCTTCACTATGCATCCTTCCTGGGGTGTTATTCTTGCCACTGGTTTCATGTTCTCAGACTCACAAAGTTGAAAGAGTTGGGGGTGCAGAATTCGATGTGCTTCATCCTTTGCAGGCTTGAAGAGTCTCTGGTTCCCAAACTTAGTCCCTGGGGCCCTCTGCTTCAAAGGCAAATAAAGGGAAAAAGAATCTTGCTCAACCTTAAGAGAGGAAATGACTCAACAGGTTTAAAACAAAAAAAGGAAAAAGATGGAGGCATTTTGTAGGTGAAAGGGCAAGAGTCTTCTGATGCAAAATAAGAGGTCATTAGAGCAGGGCTGGATTACCAATAAGCAGACCAAACATTTGTTTAGGGAACAAACGAGGCTGAACGTGAAAAAGAAAAGAAAAACATAGGCCAGGCGCGGTGGCTCAAGCCTGTAATCCCAGCACTTTGGGAGGCCGAGGCGGGTGGATCACGAGGTCAAGAGATCGAGACCATCCTGGTCAACATGGTGAAACCCCGTCTCTACTAAAAAAATACAAAAAATTAGCTGGGCATGGTGGCGCGTGCCTGTAATCCCAGCTACCAAGGAGGCTGAGGCAGGAGAATTGCCTGAACCCGGGAGGCGGAGGTTGTGGTGAGCCGAGATTGCGCCATTGCACTCCAGCCTGGGTAACAAGAGTGAAACTCCGTCTCAAAAAAAAAGAAAAACATAGTAATCTGATTGCTTCAAGCACTGAAGATGGCAATATAGGAAAAACCCCAAGCCACTTTTTTGGACTTCCTAACACATATTTTACGGTTTAGTATTTATGGCTTAGTATTATATTTTATTTTGAATTACATGAGGGGAAGAAGGGAAAAATACTATAATTTTTCTTGCTAAGTAAGGACCATTATATATTCAGGTATAATGGAATAAGGGAGACCATTTTAATGGGTCAGTTTGGAGTTTATCTTCCCTGAGAGCTGGGGGAGGCCGAGGCCGGACAACTTCATCTGGAGATCTCCTCTCACGGGGGAAGAAGTCCCACGAGACCTACCTGACCCCGGGCGGCGACACAACTTGTTTGCTCAAATAATCTGGTTCCAAATCCGCGCGTTTTACACAGGAAGAAAAACTGGGACTCAGATGACAATTTCAAAGTTGTCTTTGAAAAACAATGCATAACCCCGCACACATAAAGTTGCCTGTCTCACATAAGCCTACGCAGCTATCATTCTAGAGTGATCTCAAGTCTTGTCTTGTCTTTTTTTTTTTTTTAAGACAGGGTCTTACTGTCACTCAGGCTGGAGTCCAGTGGTGCGATCTTAACTCCTCGCTGCCTCGATCACCTGTGCTCAAACGATTCTCTCACCCTTAGCCTCCCCCACCCTACCCCCAACCCCGCCAAACAGGTGGGACTAGCTGAGCCTACAGAAGCACGCGCCGGGCTACGTTTTTTTTTTTTTCTCTTTTGCATTTTGGGAGAGACGGGGTTTCGCTATGTTGCCCTGGCTGGTCTCGAACTCCTGACCTCAGGTGATTCGCCCGCATCGGCCTCCCAAAGTGCTCGGATTACAGGCGTGAGCCACTGCGCCCAGCCTCCACAAAACTTTTAAAAGTTATTAGTTCGCTGTAAATAACAGCGGAGAAGCCATTGTGCAGCGCCACGCGATCTCGGTTCACTGCAGCCTCGTCCTCCCAGACTCAAGCGATCCTCCCATCTTAGCCTCGCAAGTAGCTGGGGCCACATGCGTGCGCCACGACGCTGGGCTATTTTTAAATTTTTTTAATTAAAAAAAAAAAAATCTTAGCAAGGATGGTCTCGAACTTTTGGGCTCGACAGATTCTCTCGCGTCAGCCTCCAAAAGTATTGTGATTACAGGCGTGAGCCATCACGCCCGGCCGCTATTTTCACTTTTAATGAGTTCTATTCTGAGGACTAACGTCATTCAACAAGTTAGTGTGAATTTGTTTTCGTTTCCCATTTGCCCCGGGTCTCTCAGGACCCCGACCCCAGGCAGGGCTACCCTAACTCCCAGCCGCCCCAGGCAGGACCCCGGCTCCGCTCCCGATAGGCTCCTCGGCCCGCGGCGGGGCCCCTCACCCAGGCAGCGCACCCTCCCACTGGGACCTGGCCCCCACCCCTCTAGGAGGGCCAGCGTTGGGGGAGGGCGCCGGGACGTGCCCGAGGGCGACACTCGGGGTTGGGACCCGGCGCGCTGCCGCGGGTCACGTGCTGCGGAGGCGCGGGGAGGGGCGGCTAGGCGGAGTTAATAGCCCGGACGCCCGCGGGCCCCACGTTTTGCCCGGGTTCTGGCTGCCGGAATCGCTTTCCGGACGCGCCTGCTCTTCGCCATTCGCTGCCGTCCGACGGTGAGTGAGCGCCCAACTCGGTGTCCCAGCGAGCCGGTCCGGGGACCCCAGCGGCGCCCAGATGGGGTGGGGGGCTCCCCGGGGCCTCGGGGCCGCTGCTATGCTCCCCGCGGGGCTCTAAGGTGCGCGGGACGGCGGGGGTGGTGGTCAGGGACCCCGCCAGCCTCGCGGCTTCCAGGTCCTGGCCGGGTGGGTGCAGACTCCTGGACCGGCGCTTTCCACCCTCGCCTTTGTGCGTTGAGCCTTCTTTCCTGCCAACAGATTGAGGGCGATTGCTATCAAATGACCCTTGGCCTGCCTAGATGGTTGTGGGGAAACAATTAACATTTGTCCAAGGTACGGTATCGAAAGGCAAATGCTTTAGAAAGCCGAATTTTTTTTTTCTTTTTGAGACCGAGTCTCTGTCGCTCAGACTGGAGTGCAGTGGCGCGATCTCGGCTCACTGCAACCTCCACCTCCCAGGTTGAAGCGATTCTCACTCAGACTTCGGAGTAGCTGGGTTTACAGGCAAGCGCCACCATGCCCGGCTAATTTTTGTATTTGTAGCAGAGACTGGGTTTCACCATGTTGGTCAGGATGGTCTTGAACTCCTGCTCTCAAGCAATCCACCCGCCTCAACCTCCCCAAGTGCTGGGATTACAGCCGTGAGCCACCGTGCCCGGCCTGAAAACCATGTTTTATGGGTACACATTTTGTGGGTACCGAATGGGAGTGGGCTGACGATACTGGCGTCTCTTCCGCCTTCAGGGTAGTGGTGGCTTATTTCCTGCAGAAGTGGAATCTTGGCGAGGGGAGGGTGAGCTGGCAGGCCCGAGCACAGAGGACAGCGAGCAGGTTCTTTCTCTCCCAGCTCCCCTGCTGGTGGCTTTGTGTAGGGATGGGCTTTGGGGATAATAAGGTGATGTTTAAAGGCGTCCTGAAATGCTTCTTCCTCAGAGCACCTCCTTGCTCTCATGCGTAGTTTCTCCTAAACTAGCTTCCATCCTTTCACAAGGAAGTTTTAATATGTCCCCCGCAAAGGGTTCCCACTTGATAGTCCTGTGATCCCCAGAATAATACAGGCAGACCAAGATGTCTTCTATTTGAAATCTCTTTAGTCTTAACCTGGATTTTAATTTGGCTAGCATTTTTGTGAACAGATCCTGTCCTTCAAAAGCATCTCTATATCTTGGTGGAGAAACAAGACAAGTATATCAACAACTTTGCTTTTCCCTCCTGAGTATTGCAAGTTTACACATAAGCTCTGAAACCTTGCCTCAGAAGAGGGAGTGGGGTTGTGTGCGTGTGGGTCTTTCAGGAGGGGGACTCTGAGAGCTGGAGAGTGGAAAGAAGTGCAGAAGACTACACAAAACTCATCTTGATTTTTTTCTCTACATGAAATCAGCATTTGCTTGCATTTGGGAACAAATTTGGGAAAGTCTTATCCCAGTGTTCTGAAATAACTCTCTTTTCTGCAGATTTCTCTCTCCAGTAAGAAAAATGGGATCCGTTGCAGTTGATCCACCACTGGTATGAATTTTGAGTAACCTTTGCCTACTTTCTCTCCTCTTGTGTTTTGAGAGATTAACAAGCCCACCCTCCCTACTTTGATTGCAGAGTGTGGTGACTCGGGTGGTCAACCTGCCCTTGGTGAGCTCTACATATGACCTCATGTCCTCAGCCTATGTCAATACAAAGGACCAGTATCCCTACTTGAAGTCTGTGTGTGAGATGGCAGAGAAGGGCGTGAAGACCATCACCTCGGTGGCCCTGACCAGTGCTCTGCCCATCATCCAGAAGCTAGAGCCGCAAAGTGAGTTCTGATTTTTCAAGATGCAGTCAAGGGACTGGTCAGTGGTAAGCCCCTGAGCTCACAGCAGTAACATCAGGGACTCCTCAGCCCTTCCTGGGGCATACACTGCCTTTACCTAGAAACTTTCAGGTGACCCTCATTATCACAGAAGTCCTGTTTCTTTTTTCTTTTTTTTTTTTTAAGATGGGATTTCACCATATTGGTCAGGCTGGTCTCGAACTCCTGACCTCAGGTGATCCGCCTGCCCCAGCCTCCCAAAGTGCTGGGATTACAGGCGTGAGCCACCGTGCCCGGCTTCTTTTTCTTTTTTATTTTTTTTGAGACAGTCTCGCTTTGTTGCCCAGGCTGGAGTACAGTGGTGTGATCTCAGCTCACTGCAACCTCCTCCTTTCGGTTTCAAAAGATTCTCCTGCCTCAGTCTCCTGAGTAGCTGGGACTACAGGTTCCTGCCACCATACCCGGCTACTTTTGTATTTTTGGTAGATATGGGGTTTCACAATATTGGCCAGGTTGGTCTTGAACTCCCGACCTTGTGATCCGCCCACCTCAGCCTCCCAAAGTGCTGTGATTACAGGTGTGAGCCACCATGCCTGGCCATCGAAGGCCTGTTTCATAGCATTGGCAGTTTATGACACTTCAAGTAAAACTATGAGAATATTCATACTCTCATACTTACTAGTCTCTCCCTCATTTCCTTCCAACCACCCTGAGGCAGCTACTAATCTGAAAGATAGATTAACTTTCAAAACATTATGCCGGATGAAAGGGATAAAAAGGAATGAAGCAGTAACTTCCACACTTTATTGTGGAATAGTAATTTACTGTCTAGACAGATAATATTTTATTTATTCATTCCTCAATTAATGGATGTTTGGGTTCATTCTACTCTTGGAGATTATGTATAATGCTTCTGTGAACATTTGTGTACAAGTTTTTATGTGGACATATGTTTTCAGGTTTTTTTGGTATATACCTAGGAGTGGAATTGCTGGGTTATATAATAACTGTTTAAGCTTTTGAGCTGCCAGACTGTTTTCCAAATCAGCCGTGCCATTTTACGTTGCCACCAACACTATATGGAGGCTCCAATTTCTCCACATCATGAACTGCTTTTGAATAAAGATTTAAATCATTCCTCCCTCAAATAGTTAAGCCAGGGACTTTTAGGATTATCAAGAGCCTTTAGAGACCAGCCATTCCAAATCTGCTACTTCCTAAATGAATTTGGTGCTAGTACTTGGCTTGGTATTCTTAGCAGGAAGCTCACACTAAAATCTCCCTTGTTAGGGAGATCCAGGGTGGTCTTAGCATACTCTTTCCCTATGAGAACCCCAAATACACTGTCATGTGCTGAAGTAAGTGTAGGTAGGGATTAAACCGGCACGGGAATGCTAATTTTGAGACGGTTTCCAGGGAAAGGCTTATTCTCTGAATGAGAGTTCAGGGAAAGCCTGGCTATTCTTGGCATTAACGTTAGGGGCCAGTTGATGAGGAAGAAGCTTCAGAGCCAGCTTCCTGTTTGGCCTTTCACTGCCTCTGCCTGCTCCTCCCTCACACCCCGGTGCTTCCTTATCTGCAGAAGAAAGTTGCCAGCAACTTGCCAGGCCTCGTGTTGTCAGAGCTGAAGAAACCAGGCAATTCATTCTGTGGTAAAAGATCAACGTTCTTGCCATTTTTGTAAAGCTAAAAGTATAAGTTATGGTAATGTGTTCATTCTATACGTACACACTACATTAACACTTTCCCATTTGTGATTTTAGTTGCAATTGCCAATACCTATGCCTGTAAGGGGCTAGACAGGATGGAGGAGAGACTGCCTATTCTGAATCAGCCATCAACTCAGGTGAGCTTGGAACAAAAGTGCTGAGGCTTGACACCTCACATGTTTTCATCTTCTGTTAGCACAAGCTGTACATACCCCAAGTAGGCAAATACTTGTTTTTCCAACCTGGATCTGGATGTGTGTTTGAAAGAAGAATGGCCACTTCCTTACTTCCTGAACTGTTGTCAAGTTGTTTCTATGAAACAGAGAAGAACTAGCCTCCTTTGGATTAGAAAACTTTTAGTGTGATCTCTATCAATTTATGTCTTTGCTCTTGCAGATGAAATTGTTGTCGCAAATAACTGATTCCCTTGTGGTGTTAAATAAATGCAGAGGTGATATATAGAACCTTTTCTCACCTGGCTTGTACAGTGCTGCTAGGAACTATCATCCATATGGGAGAGCTAGCCAATGTTGATGACAATGATAGGCTCATCTGTCCTGGTGATCCTTTGGTTCAGATAATGCCCTAAAATTTTGTTTCAAATGAAGAATACAGAATGGCACAAAAGGATGCAAGTTAGGGAAAAATATAGCTGTACTGTTTTTTCATAATCTAAATAGTCATTTGTCACTTAATGGTGGGAATATGTTTTGATAAATGCATCATTAGGTCAGTTTGCCATTGTGTGAACATCATAGAGTATAGTCTCACAAACCTAGATGGTACAGCCCAGTAGTCCCCAGGGTTTTTGACACCAGGAACTGATAGTCCCAGCTACTCCGCAGGCTGAGGCAAGAGAATCCCTCAAACCAGGAGGTGGAGGTTGCAGTGAGCCGAGATTATGCCATTGCACTCCAGCCTGGGAAACAAGAGTGCAACTCCGTCTCAAAATAAATAAATAAATAAATAAATAAATAGATAAAAATGAAAAATTTCGTTGAGTTATTGAAAGCCAATAGTTTTCAATAGTTTTAAGAAGACCTTCTCCCAAGGTATTAACAAGTAATTTAGAGAAGGTTTTCTTGCCAGTGTTTCCTGTGGCTATGTGCCATCCTTCCTCCAGGTTCTCCCCATCAATGTATCCTCTAAACACAGACAATTGCAAATTAATAACACCCAGAGGGCCAGGTATAGTTTGATCTTCAGTTTCCTCTCTAGATTTATGT
>NW_022436982.1:14614034-14634110 GCF_009761245.1 Sapajus apella
AAAAAAAAAAAAAAAAAAAGAATATGAAGACAACTCACAGAAAAAGAAGTATAAATAGTTGAAATATCTGAAGCAATGCTAATCTTGCTCTGAGGGGTCAAATACCGACACCTCTCTCTTGTCCTGCCATGCTGGAAATGTGGCTGTTGGCAATGGTGTAGAGAAAGAACCACACTTATGCAGCTCTTGCTCTAGGGGACTGATTCAAGAGACAGTTTTAGGAAAGTTACAAACATACCTATACTTTGAGCAATTTTACTTTTTATCCTACAGATGTGTATGTTTGTTTAAAGTTGCAAGAGACTATAACAATGCACAACCACTAACGTGACTAATTAAGGTGATATATCACAGTATCAATTTACTATGTAGCCATTAGAGGTTGCCAAGTTGGCCAGGTGTGGTGGTTCACGCCTGTAATCCCAGCATTTTGGGAGGCTGAGGCTGGTGGATCACGTGGTCAGGAGTTCGAGACCAGACTGACCAACATGGTGAAACCCCATCTCTATTAAAAATACAAAAAAAAAAAAAAAATTAGCTGGGCGTGGTTGTTCATGCCTGTAATCCCAGTTACAAAGGCTAAGGCAGGAGAATTGCTTGAACCCAGGAGGCAGAGGTTGCAGTGAGCCAAGATCACACCACTGCACTCCTGCCAGGGTGACAGAGCAAGACTTCGTCTCAAAAAAAAAAAAGGTTGCCAAGTTACAGAACAGTATGTACCATTCTGTACTGCCATAATAAAACCATTTCTTCCTGGAAGGGGAAATAGGGGGTTGGCAACAGGGAAGAGGAAGGTTGAATTGCTTTCTGTTATTTTAATCTAACTTACCCTTTACTCATATACACGTTACCTTTTAGTTGCTGGCTGGGCGCCGTGGCTCATGCCTGTAATTCTAACACTTTGGGAGGCCAAGGCAGGTGGATCACCAGAGGTCAGGAGTTTGAGACCAGCCTTGCCAACATGGTGAAAACCTGTTTCTACTAAAAATGTGAAAATTAGCTGGGCATGGTGACATATTCCTGTAATCCCAGCTACTAGGGAGGCTGAGTCAGGAAAATCGCTTGAACCTGGGAGACGGAGGTTGCAGTGAGCCATGATCATGCCACTGCTCTTCAGCCTGGGTGACAGAGCGAGACTCCCTTTCAAAAAAAAAAAAAAAATTTGGCCGGGCGCGG
Source organism: Sapajus apella (assembly GCF_009761245.1). Classification (NCBI taxonomy): domain Eukaryota; kingdom Metazoa; phylum Chordata; class Mammalia; order Primates; family Cebidae; genus Sapajus; species Sapajus apella. Next base: position 14,615,211 of record NW_022436982.1, read on the forward strand.
TGGCTCAAGCCTGTAATCCCAGCACTTTGGGAGGCCGAGGCGGGTGGATCACGAGGTCAAGAGATCAAGACCATCCTGGTCAACATGGTGAAACCCCGTCTCTACTAAAAATACAAAAAATTAGCTGGGCATGGTGGTGCGTGCCTGTAATCCCAGCTACTCAGGAGGCTGAGGCAGGAGAATTGCCTGAACCCAGGAGGCGGAGGTTGCGGTGAGCCGAGATTGCGCCATTGCACTCCAGCCTGGGTAACAAGAGCGAAACTCCGTCTCAAAAAAAAAAAAAAAAAATTTTTAGTTGCTTTACCTGTGCTGAACTGGAGGTGAATTTGGAGTCAGTGATTTAATAGTTAAATAGAGGCAGTAAAGAGCTACTACTGCTTGGTTAACTTACACATATTGATAATAAATAATAATGATAGCAGGAATAGATCTCATTCAACTCCAGGAAATTCTTAGTTTTTATGTTACCTAATTTCCATCATATATCTGCAAACAGACTAACATGAATGTCTGACATGTGTGTTTCTTTGTCTTGTTTCAATGTGTCTAGATTGAATTTGCCAGGAAGAATGTTCATAATGCCAATCAGAAAATCCAGGATGCTCAGGATAAACTCTGCCTCTCATGGGTGGAGTGGAAAAGGAGCGTTGGGTATGATGATACTGATGAGTCCCACTGTGCTGAGGTAAGATGACTGGGACAGTCATTTGCTAGTTTCCAAAGTTCTTACCAAACTTTTCAATTTTTCTATACTCTGCCTTAGAATACTCTTCTCTATCAAAAGGTTGAACAATACTTTGTGCATAGGTGGCTAGTTATGTGGCAGAAAAGCAAAACTATGCAGGGAGTAATTTTATTTAACAATCTGTGAATATACATATGCCCCAAGTGAGATACAACTAAACACAGGCCTTGCCCTCATAATGGGTACAGACTAACAGGGGATACAGCCAGCCATGCTGTCCTATTGTGTCTTTTTTTTTTTAACTGCTCCTTGCAGAAGAGGGCTACCCCATAGGCAGTATACTTAGAGTAGCCAAGTTCTGTTGTTTTTTAACAGCATAAATACAGGCACTATTGACCGGGGGTGGTGGCTCACACCTGAAATCTCAGAACTTTGGGAGGCCAAGGCGGGTGAATCACCTAAGGTCAGGAGTTCAAGACCAGCCTGGCCAACATGGAGAAACCTCATCTCTACTAAAAATACAAAATTAGCCAGGCATAGTGGTGTGCTTCTGTAGTCCCGGCTACTTGGGAGGCTGAGGCAGAGAATCCCTTGAACCCTGGAAGTGGAGGTTGCAGTGAGGTGAGATCATGTCACTGCACTCCTGCCTGGGTGACAAAGTGAAACTCCATCTCAAAAATACAGGCACTCTGAAAATTTATGGGATGACTATCTCAGGCAGGCTTAGAGTCAGGGTGGGTGAGTCACATGGCTTCCTAGAAGAGATTAATGGTAAGCTGAGAACTAATTGGTGAATAAACTAGGTGAAAGGGCAATAAGGGTATTAATGTTTCAGGCAGAAGACATAGCATCTTAGCTGAGCACAATAGCTCATACTTGTAATCCCAGCACTTTGGGAGGCCAAGGCAGGCAGATCACTTGAGCCCAGGAGTTCAGGATCAGTTTGGGCAATGGTGAAACCCCATCTTTACAAAAAATACAAGAATTAGCAGGGCTTGGTGATGTGCGCCTGTAGTCCTAGTTGGCTCGGGAGGCTGAGGTGGGAGGATCACCTAAGCCCGGGAGGTTGGGGCTACAGTGGGCCATGATTATGCTACTGCCAGCCAGTCTGGGCAACAGACTAAGACCCTATCTCAAAAAAGAAAGAAAGAAATATCCTCTTATAGTCCTAGAAAGTGGTTGTGTCCCAAAAGCTCTGAAGTGAGTATTAAACTGTTCGTTCATATCTTGCCATTTTACGTATATATTACACTACAAAGAGGGAATACATATATATATATAATAGTGTAACATATATATATTACACTACTACTAAGAAATATATTTCCATTCTTTTGGGTCTCCCCCACCTAATGTTTCTTCAGTTTAAGATGATGGGCCGGGCGCGGTGGCTCAAGCCTGTAATCCCAGCACTTTGGGAGGCCGAGGCGGGTGGATCACGAGGTCAAGAGATCGAGACCATCCTGGTCAACATGGTGAAACCCCGTCTCTACTAAAAAAAAAATACAAAATACATTAGCTGGGCATGGTGGCGCGTGCCTGTAATCCTAGCTACTCAGGAGGTTGAGGCAGGAGAATTGCCTGAACCCAGGAGGCGGAGGTTGCGGTGAGCCGAGATCGCGCCATTGTACTCCAGCCTGGGTAACAAGAGCGAAACTCCGTCTCAAAAAAAAAAAAGATGATGAACTTTGGAGACTTAGCCACTAGTTTGAATCCCCACCCACTTGTTTTCCAGTTGTTAACTGAAGCCATCTACTTAAACTCTAAGCTTGTATTCATATCTATGAAATGTGAATAATACCGCCGCACTCAGCATTGTAATGAGGATTTTTAAAAGCCAAAGAATCCACATATGTGGTGGACACATAACCAGCTTACTTTCATTGAACTAACCTTATACATAGCACTGTTGGATCCGCTACTAATTTTAAGTTTTATTTTTAGCACATCGAGTCACGTACTCTTGCTATTGCCCGAAACCTGACTCAGCAGCTCCAGACCACGTGCCACACCCTCCTGTCCAACATCCAAGGCTTACCACAGAACATCCAAGATCAGGCCAAGCACATAGGGGTGATGGCCGGCGACATCTACTCAGTGTTCCGCAGTGCTGCCTCCTTTAAGGAAGTGTCTGACAGCCTCCTCACTTCTAGCAAGGGGCAGCTGCAGAAAATGAAGGAATCTTTAGATGATGTGATGGATTATTTTGTTAACAACACGCCCCTCAACTGGCTGGTAGGTCCCTTTTATTCTCAGATGACTGAGTCTCAGAATGCTCAGGACCAAGGTGCAGAGATGGACAAGAGTAGCCAGGACGCCCAGCAATCTGAGCACAAAACTCATTAAACCTGCCTGTCACCAGTGCATGATGTGGCCAGCCAGGTGACACGTTTTGTTATGTTGAAATTAACCTGCTAGAAAACACTAAATTGGGAAGCAAGCAGCTGGTACAAAGGCCCTCAATTATATTATTTCCAGTTGAATTAAGAGCTTTAACATTTCTGGCATTAGCAGATGATTTCTGTTTACCTGGTAAGAAAAGAATGACAGGCTTGCCAAAGCCTAGCCAGAACTCACAAAAAATTCAAGTGCCCTTATGTTCTCATTCTGTGGCCAGTGTGTTGCCTCTGTTACTGTTTGTATTGAATAAAAACATCTTCATGTGGGCTGGGGTAGAAACTGGTGTCTGTTCTGGTATGATCTGAGCAGGCCTCTTTACTGGTTTATCTCATGATGATTGCTTGTACAACTTGATTTTAGTTTTTTTTTCTCAAATAGGAAAACTACCTTTGAATTCAATAAAAGTCACTGCAGGATAGACCAGTTACATGCTGTTTGTTCCATGTGCTTTGTGTGTTGCTTTCATAAAGTTGCTTAACCTGCATGACAGAGTTATTACACATACATGAATTTCAGTTGGCCTATGGGGGAATTTGGCAGAGTGAGACCACTGGAAGGCTAATGTTAAAAATGGGATGCTTGATAACAGATTTAACACAAATTAAAAAGTAATGTGCATATTCAAATTTTGCTAGGTGACAGTTGCTCTCTGTTTGCCAAGTTACTGGGCCCCTGTGAGTGGGTTTTTAAACCAGTAAAAGGACCTAGTCGTGTCTACCTAACTGAAAAAGAATCAGAACTGAAAGGAAGCAAGTGATTGTTTTCATCAGTGTCATGTAAAGGCATTGGGCATTTCTTGCCAGGAAACCGGTTTAAAGTGTGAGCCCTAAAAGGGAGATTCTTCAGTGTCCAGCCTGAGCTGGACTTAACTTACTGCATTTTCATTTTGAGAGAAAGTCACTAACCTCAGTTGTTTTTGGGGAGGTACTTATAGAAAACCATGTGAGACTAACTACAGGTGAAAAAACTAATCCCCCTGTAAAAAAGGGTTCTTCTTCCCACCTGCCTGTGGTATCCAGACTTCTAGTCCATCCACCATTGGTTATTTAGGAGCTATCCTGAATCGCCTCACACAGTTGCAATATGTCAAACTAGTTTTTAAAAGCCAGTCTCAGAACTTGTGTAATAGGCCGGGCACTGTGGCTCACACCTGTAATCCCAGCCCTTTGGGAGGCTGAGGCAGGCAGATCACCTGAGGTCAGGTGTTTGAGACCAGCCTGACCAATGTGAACTGAAGTCTAACTCAGATTTGTCTCCTTCTATCCTGGTTCACCCCTTTCCATGAAAACAAGGAAGCAGCACATAACTTTACATGCTCCTTTGGTGTGAATGAACCTAGTAAAGATTTTTATTGGCCAGGCACATTGGCTTATGCCTATAATCCCAGCACTTTGGGAGGCTGAGGTGGACGGATCACCTGAGGTCAGGAGTTTGAGACCAGCCTGGCCAACATGGTGAAACCCCATCTCTACTAAAAATACGAAAATTAACTGGGCATGGTGGCTGGCACCTGTAATCTTAGCTACTCAGGAGGCTAAGGCAGGAGAATCGTTTGAACCCAGGAGGCGGAGGTGGCAGTGAGCCGAGATGTGCCATTGTACTCTAGCCTGGACGACACAGTAAGACTCTTGTCTCCAAAAAAAAAAAAAAATCCACAAAAAATTACTGGGGGGGGTTGTTTGCACCCGGTAATCCTGGCTACTAGGGGGCTGAGGCACAAGAATCCCCTGAACCAGGGAGGTGGAGTTTGCAATGAGACGGGATCATGCTACTGTATTCCTGTCTGGGCAACAGTGAGAACCTGTCTCAAAAAAAAAGAAAAAATTTTTTCAAGTTATAAAATTTTTCTCCTCAGTGCAACTCCAGAAATTAGTAAACAGGTGAGCTGAGTTGGAGGGTGGGAACTCCCTGAGATACTTGAAGCTGCTTTTTAATTTTTTTTGCAGATAAGGAGCTTCTGGTTTTGGGAAGGATGGACTTTTGTGATTTATGGGTTTCCAGGACAGAGTCTATTCACTCACTTGCCTCCCTGTTCCCAGTGACTGGCATTTTCTAAAGCCTCTGCCTCTTAAATTTTCTTTCTTTCTTTTTTCTTTTTCTTTTTTTTTCTTGAGGTAGAGTCTCGCTCTGTTTCTCAGGCTGGAGTGCAATGGTACAGTCTCGGCTCACTGTGACCTCTGCCTTCCAGGCTCAACCCATTCTCCTGCCTCAGCCTTTCAAGTAGCTGCAATTACAGGTGTGCGCCACCATGCCCTGCTAGTTTTTGTATTTTTAGTAGAGATGGGGTTTCACCATGTTGGCCAGGCTGGTCTGAAACTCCTGACCTCAGGTGACCTGCCTACCTCAGCCTCCCATAGTGCTGGGATTACAGGTGTCAGCTATTGCACCTGACTGAATTTTTTTTTCTTAGTCCAAATCACCCTGCCCCTTTGTGCCTCAAAACTCCCAGGACTGGTATTTTGCAGTTTATTCCAGTTGATTGGAAAATTGATAAGCTACAGTTATACACATGCTTTCTTATTTTGAACATATACTTTTGTGTTTCCCCATTATCAGAGTATATAGTGTGTTACTTAAGTTAGTGTAGATTTTTAAAAAAAGAAGAGTTGTAGTGCTTACTGAATAGCTTATGAAAAGGAGGAAGGTCTCAAAGCTCTTCCTGAGCAGGGACAGAATAAAATGTAGACCATTCTTAGCTTCTAGAACACCAGCATCCCTTGCTTTTTGCCGTGAGCTGTGCACATTGGTCATGGTTTTGCTGTCTTTGTGTTTCAAGTTTGTGTCTACATGCATTTCGTTCATTTGTCAACATGTCTCAGGATTTGTGGTGTTCTGGCTTTTTTTTTTTTTTTTTTTTTTTTTTGAGATGGGCTGGAGTGGAGTGGTACGATTGGCTCACTGCAACCTTCGCCTTCCAGGCTCAAGCAATTCTTCCACCTCAGTGTCCTGAGTATCAGGGATCACAGGCATGCACAACCACACCCGGCAAATTTTTGTGTTTTTGTAAAGTCGGGGTTTCACCATGTTGCCCAGGCTGGTCTCGAACTCCTGAGCTCAAGTGATCCACCCACCTCAGCCTGCCAAAGTGCTGGGATTCCAGGCCTGAGCCACTGAATCCAGCCTGTTTTCTCACATCTTGCAGCTTCATTGTTGCATAAACTGGCAGAAAATTTTTGTTTTATCGACTTTTTTCCTTCAGAAAACAATTGTTTTGAGGGAAAATACTAAGGCTAACACAAGTATCTAACCATGGTAAGTTCGTACACATGGGACTGCATGAAGCCTGGCATGGTGTGCCTGAGGGAGTGTTCAAGAATGTTTTTTCCTTTGCCTGTAATAATAATAATATAGTCTTTCTAGTTTGTCCTCTGCAGAAATGCAAAGAAACATGATGCATTGGCCATTAACCTCTGAGCCTCAGTTTTCTCATCTATTAAGTTAATGTTGCCACAACAGATGGAAGTGAGTGTTGAGGATGGGGATGTGTTTTTCTAATTTGCACTAGAGGCATGGGGACATCATCTGTGGGACCGTGACATGTAGTATCTTTAACTTGGCAGTTCAGGTGTGAGTATATAATACCAGCTAATGGTTAGGAAAATGTATCCACTTTGATAAGGCAGTTATAGGTATTAAAGAGCTAATGAAACTGGTATGTACCTATAGTCTCAGTTACTCAGGTGGCTGGGACAGGAAGATTGCTTGAGCCCAGGAGTTCAAGGCTGCGGAAAAAAAAAAAAAAACAATTAATGAAGTGAAAAGGAAAAAGCTAAAATTTGATTTACATAAGATACCTAAGATACAGGGCTCGAGGTCAGCTTAAGCCAAAGACTTGTTTTATGGTATCTTTCTTGTTTACCTTTTGAGATTCTTTTTTTTTTTTTTTTGGAGATGGAGTTTCGCTCTTGTTACCCAGGCTGGAGTGCAATGGCGCGATCTCGGCTCACCGCAACCTCCGCCTCCTGGGTTCAAGCAATTCTCCTGCCTCAGCCTCCTGAGTAGCTGGGATTACAGGCACGCGCCACCATGCCCAGCTAATTTTTTGTATTTTTAGTAGAGACGGGGTTTCACCATGTTGACCAGGATGGTCTCAATCTCTTGACCTCGTGATCCACCCGCCTAGGCCTCCCAAAGTGCTAGGATTACAAGCATGAGCCACCGCGCCCGGCCTACCTTTTGAGATTCTGATGCTACGTCCCTCCCTCCACCCCAAAGTGGACTTCTTTGGAACTGAACTTATAAAACTTTAGTTTTAGAAATTACTGACTCCTGAAAAAAAAAAGAAAAGGTATCAATTTGACCCTTACTGGGCTAGACACAGGTCATATCTTTAGGACTGGTTAGGGTTAAGGCTTTCTAACTAATCATCCTAAGCTGAGAGTCAAGAATAGAGTGCTCAGAAGGAAAAGACTGAATCAGAAAATTAAACTCTCAGTTGGTGGTGAGACAGTGAGAGGCAGGCGGCCTATACATTGTTGAGTTTGCCAGATGAAACTGCTGATTAACACAGTGCATTTTTAATTGTTAAGATTGGCCGAGTGCAGTGGCTCATACCTGTAATCCTAGCACTTTGGGAGGCCAAGTCGGCAGATCACTTGACACCAGGAGTTCAAGGCCAGCCTGGTCAACCTGGTCAAACCCCACCTTTACTAAAGATACTAAATTAGCTGGGCATGGTGGCTTGCTCCTGTAATTCAAGCTACTGAGACTTGAGAATGCTTGAACCTGGGAGGCGAAGGTTGCAGTGAGCCAAGACTGCACCACTGCACTTCAGCCTGGGCGACAGAGCAAGACTCAGTCTCAAAGAAAAAAAGGAAATTGTTAAGATTGCCAGTAAGAGCCGGGCGCGGTGGCTCACGCCTGCAATCCCAGCACTTTGGGAGGCCGAGGCGGGTGGATCACGAGGTCAAGAGATCGAGACCATCCTGGTCAACATGGTGAAACCCCGTCTCTATGAAAACTACAAAAAAATTAGCTGGGCATGGTGGCGCGTGCCTGTAATCCCAGCTACTCAGGAGGCTGAGGCAGGAGAATTGCCTGAACCCAGGAGGCGGAGGTTGCGGTGAGCCGAGATCGCGCCATTGCACTCCAGCCTGGGTAACAAGAGCGAAACTCCGTCTCCAAAAAAAAAAAAAAAAAGATTGCCAGTAAGATGACTAAGTGAAATGATAGGAAGACAGTTGAAAGAAAAATGTTTGCGGTGGGAGGTAGACAGAATTGCCTGGGATTCTTCTCTTGCTTAAACTGGGCCTGCAGATTAGCAATATAATATGAAATATAATACAACAAAAGGCTTTGAATCTCAAAAGGGAGCCTAGTCTTGATACAGAATATACTTTCTAGGTTTTTAGCTTGGTACAGGTTTTATGAAAGTGCCATTTGAGAGTGCCATATAAAAGATAGTAGAGCTAGCCAGCCATGGTAGCTCATACCTGTAATCCCAGCACTTTGGGAGGCCAAGGCAGGCAGATCACCCGAGGTCAGGAGTTCAAAACCAGCCTGGCCAACATGATGAAATCCTACCTCTACTAAAAATACAAAAATTATCTGGGTGTGGTGGCCCATGCCTATAATCCCAGGTACTTGGGTGGCTGGGGCAGGAGAATCACTTGAACCTGGGAGGTAGAGGTTGCAGTGAGCCAAATTCACACCACTGCGCTCTAGCCTGGGTGACAGTAAGCCTACATCTCAAAACAATAAAATAAAACAAAAATCCAATGTCAGATTTTCCATTTTTTTTTTTTTTTTTATTTGGAGACGGAGTTTCAGCCTTGTTACCCAGGCTGGAGTGCAATGGCGCGATCTTGGCTCACCGCAACCTCCGCCTCCCGGGTTCAGGCAATTCTCCCGCCTCAGCATCCTGAGTAACTGGGATTACAGGCACGCACCACCATGCCCAGCTAATGTTTTGTATTTTTAGTAGAAACGGGGTTTCACCATGTTGACCAGGATGGTCTCGATCTCTTGACCTCGTGATCCACCCGCCTCGGCCTCCCAAAGTGCTGGGATTACAGGCTTGAGCCACCACGCCCGGCCCAGATTTTCCATTTTTAAGTGTACAATTCTGTGGGATTAAGCACATTCACAGTGTTATACAACCGTCACCATTATATTCATCTTAAGTGCAAATTCTATACCCATTAAACAATAACTCCAGGATGGGCGAGGTGGCTCACACCTATAATCACAGCACTTTGGGAAGCCAAGGCAGGTGGATCACTTGAGGTCAGGAGTTCAAGACTAGCTTGGCCAACATGGTGAAACCCATCTCTACTAAGAAATACAAGTAGCTGGGATTACAGGCCTGTGCCACCACAGTGGCGCAGGTGGCAGTGTATGCCTGTAGCTGGGCATGGTGGCAGTGCATGACTGTAATCCCAGTTACTTGGGAGGCTGAGTCAGGAGAGTCACTTGAACCTAGGAGGCAGAGGTTGCACTGAGCAGAGATTATACCACTGCACTTCAACCTGGGGGACAGAGCGAGACTCCATCTCAAAAAAAAAAACCCACAATAACTCCCCAAATCCCTTATTCCCTTCTGTCTATTTTTTTGAGGGATTTTTGCTGTTGTTAGCTGTTTCTCTTCTGTTAGGTAATCAGCTACTTTTTTCCCTCCACTATCAAGATTCTAGACTTTAGTAATATGTTGCATGTTATTAATGTTCTTGTTTTAATCTGTTGTTTGCTAAGAAACATTACTTAGCTTATGGAAATTGTATATAAAGTAAGATTCTTTGTCCCTAAAGGCTTTCCTATGCAGAGAAGAGGTAAGGTTTTGTGATAGCTGTTTGAAAATAAAAATACCTTTTGTTTCCTCAGTTGCTAGACATTTCCCTAGACACTTGCTTATGGAAAAGTGGGGGAATTACTGTTTTTAAGAAAGTAACAGATTAATAGTTGAATAACGAGAAATGCTTTATATCTGGTATTTTTTAAAAAGCCTTCATCGACTAGGTTCCACCACTAGTTAGTTTCCTTTTTTAAAAGATTTCCTTAGTGCTTTTATAATCTGAGGGAATTGCGGGAATAAGACCACAAACATCTTTTCAAAAAGCACAGCTATGGACAAAGCAAGGTTCACCTACATGCACTAAAGTCTCCATGAGCTCACATGGACTTCACAACTCACTTCATCAGTGTTTGTTTCAATATCCGAGATTCTTCTTTTACAGGTGTTTGATTTCACCACCATAGACTTGGCATCTGAGACTGATGAAATTCCAGATATAATAGCTTTGGAAGAGGAGAACAGATCAAATCATTCACATGCTAATGGCTTTGTCCCCTCATGGCAAAATGGTGAATAACTAACAACAACAACAAAATACCCCTAGGCCAGGCGAGGTAGCTCCTGCCTGTAATTCCAGCACTTTGGGAGGCCGAGGCAGGTGGATCATGAGGTCAGGAGTTCAAGACCAGCCTGTCCAAGATGATAAAACCCGTCTCAACTAAAAATTATAGGAAAAACAGCCAGTGCGGTGGCACGCGCCTGTAATCCCAGCTACTCGGGAGGCTGAGACAGGAGAATTGCTTGAACCCGGGAGGTATCAGTTGCAGGGTGCTGAGATCGCGCCACTGCATTCCAGTCTGGGTGACAGAGCAAGATTCTGTCTCAAAAAAAAAAAAAAAAAAAAAAAAAAATCCCTTTTGGTTGAATACACAATTCATATTAGATTGAACTTCCTGTTTTTATTCCTGTGGCTTTGAAGAGTGTTAATCTATTTTTTGGCTATGTTGAGCTTAATCGCAATAAAACACTGATCTAAACTTTTGTAAGAGATCATAGTTCTGTGTCATATATCCTTTAATATAATTATTTAAAGTTTAATTGCTGAAATACTTATAATAAAAACTGGGCTGCATAATCTTGACTTCATGAGTTTTTTCCCCACTGGTATAGTGCACATTTGTTGTCTTTTGGTCTCCCATGATTCATTCATGCTGCTTTTGAGGGTCTCAGTGGGGATAGTGGTCCAGGTTTTTGCTTTCCCTTACCCTAGCGGTGGGCATGTGACCAAAAGCAGATCAACTGGGAGGAAGCATAGCATGATGAGTAAGGGCTCAGCCTCTGGATTCTAATCTGGCTCTGCCAGTTACTGGGTGATAGTGAGCAGGTTACTTAATTTCTCTGTACCTCATTTTTTTAATCTGTAAAACAGGAATAGCGCTAGGTTTGCTATAAAGCTTAGATAATTAACATTTGCGAAAAGCTTAGAGCACTGCCTGGGACAGAGTAGCATTAAGTATTAGTTGCCTGTAATCCCAGCACTTTGGGAGGCCAAGGCTAGTGGATCGCTTGAGGTCAGGGATTTGACACCAGCCTTCAACATGGTGAAACACTGTCTCTACTAAAAATATATATTAAAAAAAAAAAGAAGAAAAAGAAAAAACAAATTAGCCAGGGTGTGGTGGTGCAGGCCTGTGATCCCAGCTACTCAGGAGGCTGAGGCAGGAGACTCGCTTGAACCGAGGGGGTGGAGGTTGCAGTGAGCCCAGTTTGCGCCATTGCACTCCAGTCTGGGTAAGAGAGTGAGACTCGATCTCAAAAAAAAAAAAAAAAGTATTAGTTAAGGGAGTGAATTGTAGAAGCAATCTGGGGCAGTGGCTCACACTTATAATCCCAGCAGTTTGGGAGGCTAAGGTGGGAGGATCACTTCAGCCCAGGAGTTCCAGATCAGCCAGGGCAATATAGTAAGACCTTCTCTCTACAACAGCAACAAAAAAACCTTAAAAAATTAGGCTGGGCATGGTGACTCACATCTATAATTCTAGTACTTTGGGAGGCCAAGGCAGGTGGATCACTTGAGGTTAGGAGTTCCAGACCACCCCGGCCAACATGGTGAAACCCTGCCTCTACTAAAAATACAAACAGGCTGGGCGCGGTGGCTTACACCTGTAATCCCAGCACTTTGGGAGGCCAAGGTGGGCGGATCACCTGAGGTCGGGAGTTTGAGACCAGCCTGACCAACATGGAGAAACCCCATCTTAAAAAAAAAAAATGCAAACATTAGCCGGTTGTGGTGGTGGGTGACTGTAATCCCAGCTACTTGGGAGGCTGAGGTGGGAGGATTCTAGGCTAGTCTGGAATTCCCGGCCTCAAATGATCCTCCTGCCGTGGCCTCCTAAAGTGCTGGGATTACAGACAGGCATGAGCCACCGTGCCTAGCTGCCAAATCTTCTTAGAATGAGGCCTAGTGAGTGAGGACTAAACTCTGACCTTTTTTCTTTCTGGCCCAAATTCCTAACTACCGAATTTAAGGAGTCATGTCCTATAAACCATGAAAATCTCATCAGATGGATTTTGTTTAACCCTATACAACCCAGCTTACTTTCCAACCTGACTCTGACATAATATCACATGACAGATAAAGAAGGAAATAAACATATTTTTTTTCTGAAAATATGTTTCTTTGGTATATTTTGAAATGCACCCGCAAAGCCATCGCTTACGGGGGGAAATCTATATCTGTAAAGAAGCTGGCCAGGTGCCGTGGCTCATGCTTGTAATCCCAGCACTTTGGGAGGCTGAGGCAGAAAGATCACCTGAGGTCCAGAATTCCAGACCATCCTGGTCAACACGGTGAAACCCTGTCTCTACCAAAAGTACAAAAATTAGGTGGGCATGGTGGTGCATGCTTGTAATCCCAGCTACTTGGAAGGCCGAGGCAGGAGAATTACTTGAACCGAGGAGACAGAGGTTGCACTGAGCCAAGATTGGGCCACTCCACTCCTGCCTGAGTGATACAGTGAGACTCCGTCTCAGAAATAAACAAATAAAAGAATCTCTACTGAAATAAGTAGATCTTTCCTCTGGCAGGCCCTCCCAATCCTAAAGAGATTAACTGAGAATCCAGTACTCACTGTGTCACCCAGTCTGGATTATACCCAGGCTTGTGATCTCAGCTCCCTGCAACCTCTGCCTCCCGGGTTCAAGCGATTCTTCTGCCTCAGCCTGCCTCCGGAGTACTTGGGATTACAAGTGTCTGCCACCATGCCTGGCTAATTTTTGTCCTTTTAGTAGAGATGGGGTTTTACAATGTTGGCCAGGCTGATCTCGAACTCCTGACCTCAGGTGATCTGCCTGCCTTGGCCTCTCAAAATGCTGGGATTACAGGTGTGAGCCACCATGCGCAGTCTTAATTTTTTTTTTTTGAGACAGGGTCTTGCTCTGTTGCCCAGACTGGCATGCAGTGGTATAATCTGGATTCACTGCAACCTCTGCCTTCTGGGCTGAAGCAATCTGCTGGCCTCAGCCTCCCAAAGTGTTTGAATTACAGGTGTGAGCCAGATTCCAGTGCTTATGGGTGGCCACCTATGAGACTTTATCCGTTGTTTTTTTTTTTTTTTTTTTTTTTTGTTAGATGGGGGTTTGCTACTGTTGCCCAGGCTGGAGTGCAATGGCATGATCTCAGCTAACCGTAACCTCTGCCTCTCGGGTTCAAGCAATTCTCCTGCCTCAGTCTCTCAAGTAGCTGGGATTACAGGTATGTGTCATCACACCCAGCTAATTTTGTATTTTTAGTGGAGACAGGGTTTCCCCATGTTGGTCAGGCTGGTCTCGAACTCTCAACCTCAAGTGATCCGCCTGCCTTGGCCTCCCAAAGTGTTGGGAATACAGGTGTGAGCCACCGCACCTGCCCCAATCAAAAAAACTTTGAGTCCACCTGTGACCTGAACCCTCCACCTTGAGTTGCCTCACCTTTCTGTACAGAACCAATGTATACCTCATATGTACTGACTGATGTCTTATATCTCCCCTAAAACTGTATAAAACCAAGCTATAGCCCCACCATCTTGGGCACATATTCTCAGGAACTCTTGAGACTGTGCCTCAGGCATGATCACTCATATTTGGCTTAGAATAAACCTCTTTACATATTTTGTTAGAGGAACCCCTGCTTACCAGGCCTCTGGTTTAATAAAACATGACCAGAGTGACTCCATCTTAAAGTAGCTAGGCACTTACAAGGCTACTATAAAATTAACGCTTATGGTCTAAAAATAGCCACATTCTAAACTGACCACCAATTATAATTACAGAATATTTATGGCCATATAGGATATCTCCCATCAAGCCTGCAGAATGTCCAGATTCATGGTCTGTTGAGAGATTTATGGTCTCTGAAAGCACAGTATCCCTACCTTTAGTAAGCACATCTGCACATTGCAAGTTTAATTACAGCTCCTTATAGTTTCTCGTAAGTAGAGACACTAACAAAGGACCGTGTGTTCCTTCCCCTGCTTTCTGAGGTTGCTCTGGTCTTCAACGGCGTAGTTTCCAATAAACTCACTTCCTTCATTTGTGCTCCATGACTCACCTCAAATTATTTCCTGCACAAGATCCAAGAACCTTCTCTTTGGGTCTGGATCAGGACTCTCTTTTTTCAGACAACAATTTTACAGAGTTTGACTCTTTTTGTCGACAAGAGTCAGAGATTTTTTTTGTTGTTGTTGTTCTTTTGCTTTGAGAAGGGTCTTGCTCTGTCACCTAGACTGAACCTTCCAGGGTCAAGTGATTTTCCCACCTCAGCCTCCTGAGTAGCTGCACTACAGGCATGCACCACCAGAAAGGAGTCAGAGATCTTACAGATGACCTCCACAATGAAGAGCTATGGGTGACAGCATAAACTTCAAAAGGTGGTTGTAGGCTTGGCACGGTGGCTCATGCCTTGGGTGGCCAATGTGGGCAGATCTCTTGAGCCCAGGAGCTCAAGCCCAGCCTAGGCAACATGGTAGGTCTCTCTCTCTCTCTCCCCGCCCCCCCAGTCCCCCTCCTCTATCTCTCTCTTTTTTTAAAGGTGGTTATAGTGAAGCAGGAGGCAATAATTGCCAGAGGTGGCAATGAGTTTTAAGCAGGTTACCCAATCCACTTCCAGGCCCTGTTCTTTGTGGGGTTTGTGATAGGCAACAGCTGTCAATTAAGAGGACTGCAGGCGGCTGAAGGCAGTGACTCATGCCTGTAATCCCAGCACTTTGGGATGCCGAAGCAGGTGGATCACCTGGGGTCAGGAGTTTGAGACCAGCCCGGCCAACATGGTGAAACCCCGTTTCTATTAAAAATACAAAAAATTAGCCAGGTGTGGTGGCGGACGCCTGTAATTCCAGCTACTAGGGAGGCTGAGGCAGAAGAATCGCTTGAATCAGGGAGGCAGAGGTTGTAATGAGCCAAGATCGCACCACTGCACTCCAACCTGGGCAACAAGAGAAAAACTCCGTCAAAAAAAAAAAAAAAAAAAAAAAAAAAAAAAGACTGCAGCGGGAGTAGAGAGCCAGATTTCATTTAGAGCAGGAAAAGGAACATCCAGCATTTGAGGGCATAGATTTTGCTAATGACAGATATGAGGCTCAGAGATTACGTGACTTGATCAGAGTCACAGCGAGCATAGTTGAGGATGGAACCAGTGCTTTTTCTCTACACCGACGCACTGTGCTCCATTTATGGTTTTTATGTGACGTAACAACTAGGATGGGACCCACACACCAAGAATCTGAAACCCGAAGGTCCGAGAATCTGCGCAAGACAGCGGTTACGCAAGCGCGGAACAATTCGCTGGCTGCGCAATGCCCTGTGGGTCGTGTAGTTTCTGGGCTGGGCATGACCGGAAGGAGGAGAGAAGGGCGCATTGCATGGCGGGAGATATAGTCCTCCCGGGAAGTCCCTCCTTCCTCGGAAGCCTGGCGGCGCCGGCGCACACTGCTCTTCCTTAAGGGCGGGAGTCTCGGTTTGTGGCGGGTTCGATGAGGCGGTTGTGGCCGCACTACCGTTAGAAGCTCAATTTCCCGGAGGCTCTAAGGCCCTTTGAGGCGAAATGGCTCCGGGCGAGAAAGGAGCAGGGGGTGGCAAAGGAAGGGCCGCCGCGGCCTCAGGCTGACCGTAGGGTGGGATCCTGAGGGCCCTCCAAGTTCCCTGGGCTTGCCGCTTTCTTTCTTTGCCGCCAGCGTGCCTACCGCGAGGATGAGCTCGGCCTCGGTCACCGCTTTCGAGAAGGAGCATCTGTGGATGTATCTGCAGGTGCTCGGCTTCGAACCAGGCCCGGCGACCATTGCTTGCGGAAAGATCGTGTCGCACACGCACCTCGGAGTGTAAGGAGGCTGGGGCCGGCGGGGCGAGGGAGGCTGAGTCAGGGGACGCCGGGGGACTCGCCCTTTTGTAGACCCCGGAGGTTGATTAATCACAGTTGGTTGAGCGGTTACTCTGTGCCAGGAACTGGCTGCAAAGCTCCTACTCCCAGTTGCTGCCAGCCTGGTGGCAGAGACAGACAGTAAATAATGGAAGAGTGCCTGAAGCGCTCTGCTGGGGAGTGCGAAAGTCAGCAGATGGGCTGAAAGTAAAACTGGAGGGGCAGCTTAACTCGGCCTCGGTGGTGGAGGGATGACGCGTGGTAGTGGAAGAGCATGGAAAACACGGTACAAACACCTTTAACTTTATAGTTTTTACTTTTTGAATTAGGAAAGTAAGGCGTGCTAGACAGCATAAAACAATAGAGAGGGATATTAAAAACTAATACCCTTTTAATGAAAAGTATGGAAAGTAAAAGCCCCTTTGCTGCTTTTTCCACTTATGTTAAGGTTATGGATCCCTCCCAATAACCCACTGAAAAGGACTCTGTTTGTATTTCTGTGTTTTATGAACTTTAGCCAGTGTCTTTATTTAGTCATTCTTACTGTAGGCCAAGAGGAATTTGGGATATATACATTGGCCATCTTCTATTCTCCTCAATCTGTTTGACTTTTGTAAATTATATAATTTCAGTTCTTCTAGTAGCTGTTTGTTTGTTTGTTTGTTTTTGTTTTTGGATACGGAATCTGGCTCTGTTGCCCAGGCTGGAGGGCAGTGGCCTGATCTCAGCTCACTGCAACTTCCACCTCCTGGGTTCAAGCAATTCTCCTGTCTCAGCCTTTGGCGTAGCTGGGATTACAGGCCCCTGCCACTGCACCCAGCTACCCCTGTGTCTTTAGAGTCCTTTTCAGTGTGTTATTGGGAGGGATCCACCATCATTTTGTTTTTTCTTTCTTTTTTCCTTAAAAAAATATGTTATCATTTTATTTTTTTTATTTTTTATTTTTTTTGAGACGGAGTTTCGCTCTTGTTACCCAGGCTGGAGTGCAATGGCGCGATCTCGGCTCACTGCAACCTCCGCCTCCTGGGTTCAAGCAATTCTCCTGCCTCAGCCTCCTGAGTAGCTGGGATTACAGGCACGTGCCACCATGCCCAGCTAATTTTTTGTAGTTTTAGTGGAGACGGGGTTTCACCACGTTGACCAGGATGGTCTCGATCTCTTGACCTCGTGATCCACCCGCCTTGGCCTCCCAAAGTGCTGGGATTACAGGCTTGAGCCACCGCGCCCGGCCTCATTTTAGAGGTAGCAGCTAACCATGCTGCCCAGACTGGTCTCAAAATTCCTGGGCTCAGGCAATCCTTCTGCTTCGGTCTTCCAAAGTGCTGGGATTACAGATGTGAGCCACTGTACTGGCATTTTTTTTTTTTTTTTTTTTTTGAGACAGTTTCTCTCTGTCACCCAGGCTGGAGTGCAGTTGTGTGATCACAGCTCACTGCATCCTCCAACTCCTGGGCTCAGGTGATCCTCCCACTTCAGCCTACTGAGGAGCTGGGACCGCAGGTCATGGCACCATGCCTAGGGTCAGTGTGTTGTCCAGGCTGGTCTTGAGCTCCTGGCCTCAAGTGATCCCCCTGCCTTGGCCACTCTAAGTGCTGGAATTACAGATGTGAGCCACTGAGCCTGGCCTGTTTTCTTTTATTGATGTGTAGTAGCTGTACCTATTTTTGGGATATAAAATTTTTGATATTTTGATACAATTAAACAATGCATAAGAATCAGAGACTGGGCGTGGTGGCTCATGTCTATAATCCCAGCACTTTGGGAGGCCAGGGTGGGCAGATAACTGGAGGTCTGGAGTTTGAGACCAGCCTGACCAACATGGAGAAACCGCATCTCTACTAAAAATACAAAATTAGCCCAGTGTGGTGACACATGTCTGTAATCCCAGCTGCTTGGGAGGCTGAGGCAAGAGAATCATTGAACCTGGGAGGCGGCAGTTGGGATGAGCTGGTATAGTGCCATTGCACTCCAGCTTGGGCAACAAAAGCGAAACTCTGTCTCAAAGAAAAAAAAAAAGAATCAGATCAGGGTAACTGGGATAGCCATTACCTCAGACATTTATCTTTCCTTTGTGTTGGAAACATTACAGTTCTCTTCTAGCTATTTTAAGATATACAATAAATTATTATTAACTATAATTTCATTTCAGCACTATTGAACACTAGAACTTATTCCTTCTAACTGTATTTCTGTGCCCATTAATCAACTTCTCTTCATCCCTCCCTGCCTCCTCTTCCTTTGCTAAACTGTGTTAACCACCATTCTACTCTCTACCTCCATGAGGTCCCCTTTTTTGCTCTCACATGTGAGAACATGTAATACTTGTCTTTCGATGCCTGGCTTATTTCACTTAAGATAATGACCTCCGGTTCCATCCACGTTGATGCAGATGACAGGATTTTCTTCTTTTTGTGTGGTTGATTAATGTTCCATTGTGTATATATACCACAATTTCTTTATCCATTCATCTGTTTTCTTTTTCCTTTTTTTTTTTTTTTGAGATAGAATCTCGCCGTGTTGCCTAGGCTGGAGTGCAATGTCACGATCTCAGCTCACTACAACCTCCACCTCCTGGGTTCAAGTGGTTCTCCTGCCTCAGCCTCCTGAGTAGCTGGGATTACAGGTGCCTGCCACCATGGCTGGCTAATTTTTTTTTTTTTTTTTTTTTTTTTTTTGGTATACCTGCCAGGGAGT
>NW_022436982.1:14634210-14665882 GCF_009761245.1 Sapajus apella
TGGAGTGCAATGGCGCGATCTCGGCTCACCGCAACCTCCACCTCCCGGGTTCAGGCAATTCTCCTGCCTCAGCATCCTGAGTAGCTGGGATTACAGGCATGCGCCACCATGCCCAGCTGATGTTTTGTATTTTTAGTAGAGACGGGGTTTCACTATGTTGACCAGGATGGTCTCGATCTCTTGACCTCATGATCCACCCGCCTCGGCCTCTCAAAGTGCTGGGATTACAGGCGTGAGCCACCGCGCCCGGCCTGATTTTTGTATTTTTAGTAGAGACGTAGTTTCACCATGTTGGTCAGGCTGGTCTTGAACTCTTGACCTCGTGCTCCGCCTACCTCAGCCTCCCAAAGTGCTGGGACTGCAGGCATCAGCCACTGTACCCTGCCAAATGTACTTTTAAAATTGCTTAGTGCACCTGTAAATCCAGCTACTCAGAAAGGTGAGGTGGGAAATTGCTGTTGGCCAGAAGTTTGAGACCAGCCTGGGCAACTTAGTGAGACTCTTGTCTCTTAAAAAAGCAATTAGGCTGGGCATGGTGGTTCACACCTGTTATCCCAGTGCTTTGGGAGGGCAAGGTGGGAGGATTGCTTGAGCCCAGGAGTTTGAGGCTATGGTGAGCTATGATTGTACCACTGCATTCCAGCCTGGATAACAAGGCGAGATCCTGTCTCTTAAAAATGAAAAAAAAAACCTGTTGGGAACCAGCCTAACCCTGTATATGGGTGCCTTGAGTCCCAGTGGCCATGAGGGAGTGAGAGAAGAAATAAGACAAAGACGAGTAGAATTTGACAGCATGGGTCCAGGGGGCCAACACACTCTCTTGTAGGGTGAATGGCAGAGCACTGAACTTTGGGCTCCACGTGCTTTTATTAGGTGCATTATCTTGTTAATCTTGCAGGCCGTGGGGAGGGGGCTTGAGAAGGAAGATGGTTGGGGGAAGAACATGCAGCATTCAATAGCAAATGTGGTTCTTCTAAGAAATGCTAACTAAGAACACTGAGTTTTACCACCCGTTGTCTATCCAGGTGCATCTGTGAAGAGTCACAGTGGATAAGGCACCGTAAGGTCTGACACACACAATGCATCAAGGGGCTTTTATCTCCCGAGCTTTGTGGGGACAGAGCAATCAGAATTACTCCATATTCTGAGAACACAGGCAGAGCGTGTGGCATTCCGGTTTTCTCTGCCCTGCAAGGCTTTCCGGCCTCACAAGCTCCCATCTGCAAAGACCCTCCTGAGTCTTGTGAGCAGAGGCTGCATTCCTTCCCAGAGTTCTTGCACAAGCCCCCCTTTACGAGACTCTTGCGCAGACCCTATGTTGGGAAGAGATCCTGGGACCAAAGCAGTTTTCACTGCTTTGCAACCACAGGGTTCCTTGTTATAAAGCGCTCTCAGATGGTTTTTACTATAGGCCTCCCATTACCGCTTGATCTCTGCTTTTATTTTACTGCATTTTGGAGTTTTCTTAATTCAGTATTTGATCCATGACACAAATCTCAGTGTATAAAAAGCAAAGCAAGCTTGTAATCATTTAACTGTAAGTAACACAGGTTCTGCTACTGACCATCTTTTCCTACAAAAACCATTATTTTTTATTCACTTATATATATATTTTTTTTTTGAGACGGAGTTTCGCTCTTGTTGCCCAGGCTGGAGTGCAATGGCGCGATCTCGGTTCACCGTAACCTCCGCCTCCTGGGTTCAGGCAATTCCCCTGCCTCAGCCTCCTGAGTAGCTGGGATTACAGGCATGCGCCACCATGCCCAGCTGATTTTTTGTATTTTTAGTAGAGACGGGGTTTCACCATGTTGACCAGGATGGTCTCGATCTCTTTACCTCGTGATCCACCCGCCTCGGCCTCCCAAAGTGCTGGGATTACAGGCGTGAGCCACCACGCCCGGCCTATTCACTTATATTTTATATGTATACATTCTCTTTGGTTTGCAGTGTATGAGTTTTTGTTTCTATGACCCTGTAGTGGCATGACTACTTTTCTTAAAAGTTAAACAGCCGGGCGCGGTGGCTCAAGCCTGTAATCCCAGCACTTTGGGAGGCCGAGGCGGGTGGATCACGAGGTCAAGAGATCGAGACCATCCTGGTCAACACGGTGAAACCCCGTCTCTACTAAAAGTACAAAAAATTAGCTGGGCATGGTGGCGCGTGCCTGTAATCCCAGCTACTCAGGACGCTGAGGCAGGAGAATTGCCTGAACCCAGGAGGCGGAGGTTGCAGTGAGCCGAGATCGCGCCATTGCACTCCAGCCTGGGTAACGAGCAAAACTCCAACTCAAAAAAAAAAAAAAAAAAAAAAAAAAAAAGTTAAACATACACTTAACATATGACCCAGCAATGGTTTGCATTTTGGAAAAATCATATGGTTGCCTTATAGAGAATGGATAGAAGGGGAAGAAGGCCTTTGCAGCTATCTAGGGCTGAACTTGAAGCAGGAGCAGCCAAGAGAAACAGGTCTCTTGGACACCAAACTAGAAAGGAAGGGGTTTTATTATTACTAGCAAGGAAGGGGTTTTACTATTACTAGAAAGGAAGGGGTTTTATTATTACTGCCCGGGAGCAAGGCTTTATGTTTTGTCCAAACAGCCGGGAGCTCCCTAACAAAGAGAAGCTCTGCCTTTATATAGGCTTACACTGCGGATATTACACATGAAAGCATCTTAGGTTTTCAGGCTTAGAAATTACAAGGGAAAGGGTCTTGGGTTTACAGTTTTAGAAATCACAAATGAAAGGGTCTTGGGGCCAGGTGTGGTGGCTCATGCCAGTAATCCCAGCACTTTGGGAGGCCTATGCGTGCGGATCACGAGGTCAGGAGATCGAGACCATCTTGGTCAGCATGGTGAAACCTCATCTCTACTAAAAATATAAAAATTAGCTGGGCGTGGTGGTGCGCACCTGTAGTCCCAGCTACTTGGGAGGCTGAGGCAGGAGAATTGCTTGAACCTGGAAGGCAGAGGTTGCGGTGAGCTGAGGTGGAGCCATTGCACTCCAGCCTGGGCAACAAGAGCGAAACTTGTTCTCAAAAAAAAAAAAAAAAAAAGAAAGGGTCTTGGGTTTACAGCTTTAGAAGTCACATATGAAAGGGTCCTGGGTTTAAATTACATGTGAAAGGGTTCTGGTTTCCGGATGGAGGAGTGGGCTAGGGGTTTGATCTTGTTCAAGTAAAAACAATGTCTTCTGGAGAGATTCCCCCATACTACTCTGCTGTATTACAGGAAGGTGAATCAAGAGGTGCCGACAGTCGGCCAGCCGTTTCTTCTATTGAAATGCAGTGTGGCTGGGCTCATGCCTGTAATCCTAGCACTTTGGGAGGCTGAGGTGGGTGGATCACCTGAGGTCAGGAGTTCAAGACCAGCCTGGCCATCATGGTGAAACCCCATCTTTAAAAAAAAGAAAGAAAAGAAATGCAGTGTGGAGGTCAAGGGGGAGGTGATCCCAGATGCCTGGGTCTCTTTCCTCAAACTAAGGCGGCAGTAGGAATAAAAAGAGGTGATTCATTTATTTGTTCATTCAACAGATATTTATTGAACACAGTATTGGACCTGGGTATACAGTGGTGAACAGAGTAGATACAAATTTTCCCTTATAGAATTTAAGTCTAGTGAAGGAAGAAATCTTCAACAAAGATCTTATTACAAATTACAGTAAGTGTCAAAGAGAAGATAACAAAGTACTTTGAAAAACAACAGGTTTGAGAGATGGTAAGGAAGTGGGATAGATGGAACTTCATTTGTGTTACTTGAGGAATAGAGACATTCTAAGGACAAAAGAGTTGACAAATGGATAGGCATAGGAACTTATGCAAGAGAATAGTAATCACTCCTGAGTCAGAAATTCACTTGATTTGATTTTTTGAAGTAATTTTGATGCTTTGCCGTTTAAGTTAACTCTTGATTCCTTATAGTTGTGTGACATTTCTTTTTTTTTTTTTTTTGAGACGGAGTTTCGCTCTTGTTACCCAGGCTGGAGTGCAATGGCGCGATCTCGGCTCACCGCAACCTCCGCCTCCTGGGTTCAGGCAATTCTCCTGCCTCAGCCTCCTGAGTAGCTGAGATTACAGGCACGCGCCACCATGCCCAGCTAATTTTTTGTAGTTTTAGTAGAGACGGGGTTTCACCATGTTGACCAGGATGGTCTCGATCTGTTGACCTCGTGATCCACCCGCCTCGGCCTCCCAAAGTGCTGGGATTACAGGCTTGAGCCACCGCGCCCGGCCCTGTGTGACATTTCTTAAAGGCTTTAATGTTTTTCTGTTTTTGTTTTCACGTTATATTTCTTTTCGGCTTTGTTTTGATTAATTAGGGTAATTGGAATAATAAAAACTAATGCCAGCATTATGTTATAAAGATGGTTCTGGGAGTAAAAATCTAGTAGTGAAGACCCTGAACTCTAGGGTGAGGGGACGTATTTCAAACTACTACTTTTCTACCTTCTAGTTAAGCGATTTTGGGCAAATTTCTAATCTCTAAATTTAGGGTTCCTCATCTGTATTATGAAGGTAATCAAACCACTATCTAGTGTCATTAGGATTAAGTAAAATAATTTGTGTTAAGGTAGATAGTATGTGGTAGAAGTGAAGATTGGCTAAGTTACTGCCTGTAGAAGACTTAAAGAATGCTTGGCAAATAAGAAACTCTTAATAATTATTAATTATTTACTGTTATTTAGTAAATGTAGGTTGGTATTATAGGGCATGATTCTATCTTGAATTAGATTTTCCTTCCTTTTCTGTAGAGTGTTTTCATTAAAGCAAGTTCTGCCAGTCTTCTATTGAATTTTTATTTTCGGAATTAGAAAACAAAAGCTTGTATGTTTTTAATTGGTTATAACATCTACATGAATAAGAAAAATTAATTTGCCTTGTCTTCCTGAAGAGAATTAAAACATTAATTTGTGTCAAACTCAGTAAGAACTCAGCTTTTGATGATGTTTAGTTTATTAACTATTTTCTTTTTCTTTTTCTGCTTCTATTTCATTTTTAACCACTAGGAACATGTTTGACAAGCTGAACCGTGATGCCTTTCATATAGTTTCTTATTTTTTGTTTCAAATACTGGACCAGTCTCTCACCAAAGAAGTTTTCAAGTAAGGAAAAATAATTTCATTTTCTTAAGTTTCTTTCTAAATTAGAAAATGGACTGTGTTTTAATATAAGCCAGAATTTCAGCTTGGCTTTTGACCATTGTTTTGAATGAATATTACAAAATTCAGATTTGAGTCTTACACATTTAATGCTTAATCTTTATAAATCTGGGTGATTTTTTTTCTTTGGTACATATCTTAAAATCATTGGCTATTTTATAAGTAACGTAGTTTTTATTTTATATAATTCTTAACATTCTTCATGGTCTTAATAATTAAGCAAATTATTGTTGCAAAACAGTTAACTTATCAATCTGTATGAACTTGATTTTGCCTTATTTTTTTCTTCAGTACTCTACACCTTATTACTTTGCCTATAGGCAGTGTTGTTTTGCCTATACGGGTCTCTAAATCCTTATTTTTTTTTCAGTGACATATATATTAAATCATCAATTGCTGTAGGCAAAAATCATTCTTGTTATATTTATCCTATTGTTATATGCTGTTGAATAGTAAATGGTTTAAGAAGGAGATAAACGTGTAAAAACCCACTAGTCTCAGTTCTCAGTTATTTTGCATGCATATGATTTGTATTTCTTCTATCTAAAAAAGTGTTCAAATTTATTTTGATATTTATATTGTGCCATCAAGCTTTTATATTGAAAATCAACAAGTAGATCTATTGCTTGGGGCATTATTTTCATTTTTGATAATCTGTTTTGAATATTTTGCTTTTATTTGAAGTTCTGAGTATGCAGGAGAATAGGTATATTTGGATCATTTTTTGGAATTACCTATTATTAAGGTATAGAGTTTCTTCTGTCCAAATAAAAATAGATTTTTAGTTTTTTTCCTGATTATCAACATTATGGCTCATTTTAAGTAATTCAGAAAGTATAGAAAAATGTAAAAATTGGCCAGGCGCGGTGGCCTACACCTGTAATCCTAGCACTTTGGGAGGCCGAGGCAGGTGGATCACCTGAGGTCAGGAGTTCGAGACAAGCCTGGTCAACATGGTGAAACACTGTCTTTAAAAAAAAATAATAATAAATAAAAATGTAAAAGTTGTTTCTAAACCCATCAACCAGAGTGTATCACTATTGACATTCTAGGTTTTTAGTGTTTTTTTTTCCCTGTGTATGCTCAATTTTTTTCTGGGAATACTGATTATAATTATAGAAAAAGTATGAGGCCTTAAATAATTATTTCTCAGAATAAAAATTTTGAAAAAACTGACTGTGAAAGGAAAATAAAAGGTAAATTTCAAACCCTAATATTTTTGACCAAAATTGAAGCAAAACTTCTCTTTTTCATGTTTTTCTGTCTTGTTGTTTAACCACAAAACAGTAGCTCCCATAGTATGATAAAGATTATCTCTAGGAGTTGTAATCTTTCGTGCCAGTTCTTCTCTTCTCTTCAAATGTATCTGCTTATGTTTCTCTCTGGCAAATTACTGTTTCTTTCCAGGCTTAATTTACTAATTTTTTAATATTATATATATGCACTAGTCCAGTGGATCCATTGAGATTGTTGTATTTAGCTAATTTTCGGCAATTTTAATAGCTGTTCATTCTTCATTTAATCCATTTTAGTTATTTGTATGAAACACAACTCAGTCCTGTAGATATTTATAAATAAAAAAATTTGGCCAGGTGTGGTGGCTCATGCCTGTAATCCCAGCATTTTGGGAGGCTGTGGTGGCTAGAAAACTTGAGGTCAGCAGTTTGAGATCAGGCTGGCCAACATGGTGAAACCCCATCTCTACTAAAAATACAAAAAATTAGCTAGGCATGGTGGCAGGCACCTGTAATCCTAGCTATTCTGGAGGCTGAGGCAGGATAATCACTTGAGCCTGAGAGGCAGAAGTTTCAGTGAGCAGATGCACTCCAGCCTGGGAGACAGTGCAAGACTCCATCTCAAAAAAAAAAAAAATAATATCTCACAGGTTGGTGTCTCTCTATCTGTTATCTAAGAATGTTAGCTTTAATTCATTTTGCTTTAATTTTTTTTCTTTTGAGACAGGGTCTCAGCCTGTCACCAAGGCTGGAGTGCAGTGGTGCCATCTTGGCTCACTGCAGCCTCCACCTGCTGGGTTCCGGCAATACTTGTGCCTTAGCCTCCCAAGTAGCTGAGGCTGGAGGTGTGTGCCACTATGCCTAGCTAATTTTTTTATTTTTTATTTTTATTTTTTGAGACGGAGTTTTGCTCTTGTTACCCAGGCTGGAGTGCAAGGGCGCGATCTTGGCTTACCGCAACCTCCGCCTCCTGGGTTTAGGCAATTCTCCTGCCTCAGCCTCCTGAGTAGCTGGGATTACAGGCGTGCGCCCCCATGCCCAGCTAATTTTTTGTATTTTTAGTAGAGATGGGGTTTCACCATGTTGACCAGGATGGTCTTGATCTCTTGACCTCGTGATCCACCCGCCTCGGCTTCCCAAAGTGCTGGGATTACAGGCGTGAGCCACCGCGCCCGGCAATTTTTGTATTTTTAGTAGAGATGGGATTTTTCCATGTTGGCCAGACTGGTCTCAAACTCCTGGCCTCTAGTGATCTCAGGTGAGCCACTGCGCCTGGCCACATGTTAATATTTCTGGTATGGGAAACAAGTTTGAATTTTAAAAAATTTGCTGAGGGGATCAAGGCCTTGGCAGATCTGAAAACAGCATGTACACAGTCATTCCGGAGTGGCTGTCCATTTTCAGCCTCATTGCAGGATCCAGGCCTGCATGTGTGGAGGGTGGAGAAGCTGAAGCCAGTGCCTGTGGTGCGAGAGAACCAGGGTGTCTTCTTCTCCTTGGGGGACTTCTACCTACTGCTGTACAATGGCCCAGAAGAGGTTTCCCATCTGCACCTGTGGATAGGCCAGCAGTCATCCTGGCATGAGCAGGGGGCTTATGCTGTGCTGGCTGTGCACCTCAACACACTGCTGGGAGAGCGGCCTGTGCAGCACCGTGAGGTGCAGGGCAGTGAGTCCAATCTCTTCATGAGCCACTTCCCACAGGGCCTCAAGTACCAGGAAGGTGGTGTGGAGTCAGCATTTCACAAGACCTCCTCAGTAGCCCCAGCTGCCGTCAAGAAACTCTACCAGGTGAAGGGGAGAAGAACATCCATGCCACCGAGTGGGCACTGAGCTGGGACAGCTTCAACACGGGGGACTGCTTCATCCTGGACCTGGGCCAGAACATCTTTGCCTGGTGTGGTGGAAAGTCCAACATCCTGGAACGCAACAAGGCGAGAGACCTGGCCCTGGCCATCCGGGACAGTGAGCGACAGGGCAAGGCCCAGGTGGAGATTGTCACTGATGGGGAGGAGCCTGATGAGATGATCCAGGTTCTGGGCCCCAAGCCTTCTCTCAAGGAGGGCAACCCCGAGGAAGACCTCACAGCTGACCAGACAAATGCCCAGGCCACGGCTCTGTATAAGGTCTCTGATGCCACTGGACAGATGAACCTGACCAAGGTGGCTGACTCCAGCCTCTTTGCTCCTGAACTGCTGATGTCTGATGACTGCTTTGTGCTGGACAGTGGCTCTGTGGCAAGATCTATATCTGGAAGGGACGAAAAGCAAATGAGAAGGAGTGGCAGGCAGCCCTGCAAGTGACTGAGGGCTTCATCTCGCACATGTGGTATGCCCTAAACACTCAGGTGGAGATTCTGCTCCAGGGCCGTGAGTGAGACTCCCATCTTCAAGCAATTTTTCAAGGACTGGAAATGAAGGTGGACATCTCCTGCCCCATGCTCCCCTATCCCCCACGGCCTGCCTGCTTTCTTCTCTGCTGCCTGGTCAGTGCAGAGGTGCCTCCTGCAGATATTCAATAAAGGAGACAAGTACTTTCCCAGCTCTTTTTCTAAAAAAAAACCAAAAAAAACAAAAACAAAAAACAAACTTTGCTGAGATTGGCTTTTTTTTTTTTTTGCTATTGTGCATAATCCTAATGCTTTTATTTTTGTTTTCCAGATTTTGTTGGCCCCCATTTGACCAAAAAAGTGATACTGAATTCCGAAAACATTGCTGTGAATGGATAAAAAGGATTTCTGTAAGTATTCTTTTTGTTAGAAGATACAGACTTTAAGAAGTTAAAAACGACTTTAACTCTTTAACTTTTTAGAAATCTTTTTAATGCTTTAATGCTAACAGTATAAGCAAGGAAATATTAGTTAGAATAGTCTTCTTTGATGGTTTTTGGTTGGGATTCTATGTATTTCGAAGAAACCAGCTTTGCTGGCCAGGTGCACTGAAAGTAGGTTTTAGAGTTCTTGAGTGTTTAGAGCACAGTTTCTGTTTAAAGAAAACTTTTTCAACCAACCATGTATTGTTATAGTTTGTTTCCCTAGATAATATCAATGATTGTCTCTATTGTTATAGTTGTTTTTTCTGACCAGGTCCACTTAGGGTTTAGAAAAACCAAAACATTTAACTTGTGGTTTAAATAGAATAATCCTGATCAAATTATTTATTATTATTAATATTATTATTATTATTTCTGAGATGGAGTCTCGTTCTGTCGCCCAGGCTAGAGTGCAATGGTGCAATCTCGGCTCACTGTAGCCTCCGTCTCCAAGGCTTGAGGGATTCTCCCACCTCAGCCTCCCAAGTAGCTGGGATTACAGCCACATAACGCCACACCCAGATTATTTTTGTATATTTAGTAGAGATGAGGTTTCACCATGTTGGCCAGGCTCGTCTTGAACTCCTGACCTCTAGTGATCCATCCGCTTCGGCCTCCCAAAATGCTGTGATTACAGGCATGAGCCACTGCACCCACCCCTGATCAAATTCTTTTATGCTTCAAAAATAGTATGATGACAGGCTGGGCGTGGTGGCTCACACCTGTAATCCTAGCACTTTGGAAAGCCGAGGCGGGCAGATCACTTGAGGTCAGGAGTTCAAGACCAGCCTTACTAACGTGGTGAAACCCTGTCTCTACTAAAAATACAACTTAAGCCAGGCGTGGTGGTACACGCCTGTATTCCCAGCTACTGAGGAGGAAGGCAGGAGAATCGCTTGAACCTGGAAGGCAGAGGTTTTGGTGAGCCAAGATCGAACCATTGCACTCCAGCCTTGGCAATGAGTGAAACTGCAGCTCAAAAAAAAAAGAAAGTATGATGAGAGGACAGTGGGCTGGGGGCCTCACCCCCTTGGATTGCTTTGCACTCTGATACAAAGTTGGATATGTCCAAGCCACTGCTATGAAGAGGTACTGGGGAGCCCCATGGCAACCTACAGCATAGTGCTCATGAAAATGTGGGGCTTCTACTACAAGACTGTCACACCCTTTAAAAAAATAGTGTGATGTAAATGTAAGAGCTACTGTTAATATGTTCAAATCATCTTATTTCTTTTCTTCATAGGGTGAATGTGGAAGTAGCTTTCCTCAAGTTGTTGGTTCACTATTTCTTTCTCCTGGTGGTCCTAAGTTTATTCATCTGATGTATCATTTTGCAAGATTTGTTGCAATGAAATATATTAAATCCAGTTCTAAAAGTAAGTTCAATTTATAAAAGTTTATTTTGTTTTGATTCTTAAATTTTTATTCTTTCCAATTTTTAAATCATGAAGACATTTTAGTAAAAGCAAAGTAAATTAAAACTAATGTACCCCAAGTAGGAAATTGTTAATATTCTACTGGAACTGGACTTTGGAATCTTCTCATAATGAACATAATTACTATTAATTTATTTTATTATTATTTTTTGAGACGAGTCTCGCTCTCTTGCCCAGGCTGGAGTGGTGCCATCTTGGCTCACTGCAACCTCTGCCTCCTGGGTTCAAGTGATTCTCCTGCCTCAGCCTCCTGAGTAGCTGGGAGTATAGGCACCTGCCACCATGCTCGTCTAATTTTTTGTATTTTTGGTAGAGACACTGTGTTAGCCAGGATGATCTTGGATCTCCTGACCTCGTGATCTGCCCACTTTGGCCTCCCAAAGTATTGGGATTACAGGTGTGAGCCACTGCACCTGGCCATTTTATCATGTTCTAATACAAGGGTTGGGAAACATTTTCTTTTGTTTGTTTGTTTTGTTTTTTGAGACGGAGTTTCGCTCTTGTTACCCAGGCTGGAGTGCAATGGCGCGATCTCGGCTCACCGCAACCTCCGCCTCCTGGGTTCAGGCAATTCTCCTGCCTCAGCCTCCTGAGTAGCTGGGATTACAGGCACGCGCCACCATGCCCACCTAATTTTTTGTAGTTTTAGTATAGACGGGGTTTCACCGTGTTGACCAGGATGGTCTCGATCTCTTGATCTCGTGATCCACCTGCCTCGGCCTCCCAAAGTGCTGGGATTACAGGCGTGAGCCACCGTGCCCGGCCCCGGGAAACATTTTCTTTTAAATTTTTCTTTTTTTTTTTTTAATACAGGGGTCGCATCATATTTCCCAGGCTGGTCTTGAACTCCTGTGATCAGGCAGTCTTCCTGCCTTGCCCTCCTAAATTGCAGCCACTGTGCCCAGCAACAATTGATACTTTTGTTACTAGTGTATGCGTAGTATCTGTTTTCCTAAAGGCTCATTAACATAGTATGTAATCAGATATTTTTATTTATTTATTTAATTTTTTTCTTTTACCCATAACTCCTGAGAACATACTAAGTAAATAATCAGACATTTTTATCTCTTCAGTTTGATAGGTTACAGTGGAATCTCAGTATAGTTTTAATTTGTATTTCTCTTATTAGTGAGGTTGAAAATTGTTTCTTGTTTAGGAGCAATTTGTAATTAAAAAAAATTTTTTTTTTTTTACTGGATGTGGTGGCTCCATGCCTATAATCCCAGCACTTTGTGAGGCTGAGGCAGACAGATCACTTGAGGTGAGGAGTTTGAGACCAACCTGGCCAACATGATGAAATCCTGTTTCTACTAAAAAATACAAAAATTACCCAGGTATGGTGGCGGGTGCCAGTAATCCCAGCTACTTGGGAGGCTGAGGCCTGAGAATTGCTTGAACATGGGAGAGGGAGGTTGCAGTGAGCCAAAATTGTGCCCCTGCACTCCAGACTGGGTGATAGAGCAGACTGAGCCTCAAAAAAAAAAAAAAAAAGGAAAAAAGAAAAATTATTATTTTTTTATAGATGGGATGGGTGGGTCTTTCTATTTTGCCCAGGCTGGATGTGATCTCCTCCTAATTTTGATTTGAACTCCTGGTCTCAAGTAATCCTCCTGTCTTGGCCTCCCAAAGTGCTGATATTATAAATGTAATGTAA
Source organism: Sapajus apella (assembly GCF_009761245.1). Lineage (NCBI taxonomy): Eukaryota > Metazoa > Chordata > Mammalia > Primates > Cebidae > Sapajus > Sapajus apella. The sequence continues at coordinate 14,646,499 of NW_022436982.1, forward strand.
GAATGTTTTCAGTTTTTCTGCTAGTGGATGATCTGCCCAAATTACATATAACACAAACTATTTTATATAAAATGTGTTCTAGATTTAAACCAATTCCAGTCAACATGTTCAGTCTCTGGATAACTTCTAAATTCAGTAAACTCATTTCCTGTTAAATATTTAGAAATTCTGGTGGTTTCTTTGAGGCAATACTAGGACCTGGATAAGCAATGTTAAATGCAGTTTGGAATTCCCTGATTTTCAGAATACTCATTTTTTTTTATTTTTTTATTTTTTATTTTTATTATTATTTTTTATAAAGACGGGGTTTCACCAAGTTGATCAGGCTGGTCTTGAACTCCTGACCTCAGGTGATCCGCCCACCTTGGTCTTCAAAGTGCTTGGATTACAGGCGTGAGCCACCACGCCCAGCCATTTTTAAAATTTTTAATTAAATTTTTATTTTTATTTTTATTTTTTAAATAGAGATGGGGTTTCATCATGTTGGTCAGGCTGGTCTTGAACTCCTTACCTCAGATGATCCACCCACCTTAGCCTCCCAAAGGGCTGGGATTACGGGTTTGAGCCACCACGCCTGGCCTCAGAATACTCAAATTTTTGTTGTATTGAGCCATGTTAAAGTAGGAGTTATTACATTTATTACAGGTAAAAACCTAACTCTGAAATGTTTATGTGGGCTGTTCTCAGTTCTACTTTGGTTTTTAGTAATACAGCGAAGAATTGCTTATGAAATGAACAATGGTTTTATTTGGTTATCTTATCCTTTTGGTCTTACTAGGAGGAAAAGTAAACTGATGGCAGCAAAGGAGATGATGTGATCTCCTCCTACTTTTTTATATTGACTTTATTCTTTTGTTAAAAGATTCTGTTTGGAAGCAAAGTAGCTCTTACTATAATTTGAGATATCTGTAAATAAATGCAGTATTTATAGATGTCTCAAATTACAGTAAGAATTTTTTTAGGTAGATGGACTCTGAAAATTTTTAAGTGTGTAAAATAACTCCCCTTGGACTGGGCTCAGTGACTCACACCTGTAATCCCAGCACTTTGGAAGGCCAAGGCGGGCAGATCATGAAGTCAAGAGATGGCTAACATGGTGAAAACCCTCTCTACTAAAAATACAAAAATTAGCTGGGTGTGATGGCATGCACCTGTAGTCCAAACTACTCGGGAGGCTGAGGCAGGAGAATTGTTTGAACCTGGGAAGCAGAGTTTGCAGTGAGCTCAGATTGCACCACTGCACTCCAGCCTGGGCAACGGAACGAGATTCTGTTTCAAAAAAATAAATAAAATAAAATAAAATAAAATAGCTCACCTTTAGAAATCTTTTATAGTTGCCTACTTTATAAAAAGGTCATTTTGGCTGGGAGTTGTGGCTCACGCCTGTAATCCTAGCACTTTGAGAAGCTGAGGTGGGTGGATCACCTGAGGTCAGGAGTTTGAGACAACTTGGCCAACATGGTGAAACCCCATCTCTACTGAAAATACACAAATTAGCTGGGCTTGGTGGCATGCTTGTAGTCCCAGCTACTCGGGAGGCTGAGGCAGGAGGACTGCTTGAATCCAGGAGACAGAGTTTGCAGTGATGCAGTGAGCCAAGATTGTGCCACTGTACTTCAGCCTGGCGACAGAGCAAGACTCCATGCCAAAACAAAAAAAGTCATCTTACTTTTCTTAACATTAGTTGTATCAGGCTGGGTGTGGTGACCTGTAATCCCATCACTTTGGGAGGCTGAGACAGGAGGATCCCTTGAGTTTAGGAGTTTAAGACTAGCCTGGGCAACACCTTGAGAATCAGTCTCTACGAAAGATAATAAAAAAGAACTAGATGGGCCGGGCGCGGTGGCTCAAGCCTGTAATCCCAGCACTTTGGGAGGCCGAGGCGGGTGGATCACGAGGTCAAGAGATCGAGACCATCCTGGTCAACATGGTGAAACCCCGTCTCTACTAAAACTACAAAAAATTAGCTGGGCATGGTGGTGCGTGCCTGTAATCCCAGCTACTCAGGAGGCTGAGGCAGGAGAATTGCCTGAACCCAGGAGGCGGAGGTTGCGGTGAGCCGAGATCGCGCCATTGCACTCCAGCCTGGGTAACATGAGTGAAACTCCGTCTCAAAAAAAAAAAAAAAAAGAACTAGATGGACATGGTGGCATGTGCTTGTAGTCAGTCCCAGCTACTTGGGAGGCCAAGGTGAGAGGATCGCTTGAACTCAGAAGGTTGAAGCTGCAGTGAGCTATGCTTGTGCCACTGCACTCCAGCCTCGGCAAGAGAGCAAGACACTGTCTCAAGAAAACAACCCAGAAATCAAAGCAAAACATTAGTTGTATTGTTATATGTTAGTAGTATACTGGCTTTTGGGGAGTTGTTAGTTACATGATGTTGGTTTCTTAATATTAAAGTTCAACATTTTTGGTATTTATTAGCTTGTAAGTCTGTTTTCCTTTTCTTTTTTAAAAAAGTTAATCAAATTTAGTGGGAGATTGTATACCAACTTGAGTGATACTAATGTTAAATTCTGATAACCTGCTACTATCAGATCAGCCTGTTTTCTATAATCTTATTTGTGTTCCATGTAGATTCTTCTCATCGTTTTGCAGAGACATTTAACTTAAAACCACAGGACTTGCACAAATGCATTGCAAGATGCCATTTAGCACGTAGCAGATTTTTAGAAATTTTACAAAGAGAAGATTGTGTTACCCAAAAATATCAGGAAAATGCACAGTAAGTAGTACCTTGATAGTTACATAATAATTTCTTTCTTTTGAACAAATGTCACCAATATAACTTCAGTAGAAATAATGTATGCCTACCTCAAAACCCTGGCAATTATCTTTGCATTTTAAAGTCAGATAACTTTTTTTTTTTTTTGAGATGGACTTTCGCTTTTGCTGCGCAGGCTGGAATGCAGTGTCATGATCTAGGGTCACCACTACTTCCACCTCCCAGGTTCAAGTGATTCTTCTGCCTCAACCTCCTCAGTAGCTGGGATTACAAGCATGTGCCACCATAGCCCACTAATTTTGTATTTTTAGTAGAGATGGGGTTTCACCACGTTGGTCAGGCTGGTCTCGAACTCCTGACCTCAGGTGATCTGCCCATCTTGGCCTCCCAAAGTGTTGGGATATTACAGGCGTGAGCCACGGTGTGTGGTCTTTTTTTTTTTTTTTTTTTTTTTTTATAAGTGAGTGAGCTTATTTGTTTTTCTGTCATTTTTTTTTTTTTTCTATCTGACACCGGGTCTGGCTCTGTCACTCAGGCTCCCAGGCTAGAATGCAATGGCGTGATGTCGGCTCACCACAACCTCTGCTTCCTAAGCTTAAGCCATCCTCCCACCTCAGCCTCCAGAGTAGCTGAGATTACAGGCGCAGGCCCCCACGCCCAGCTAATTTTGTATTTTTAGTAGAGATGAGATTTCACCATGTTGTCCAAGCTTATCTCAAACTTCTGAGCTCAAGCAGTCTACCTGTCTCAGCTTCCCAAAGTGCTGGGATCACAGGCATGGGCCACTGTGCCTGGGCATAGTCAGATAACTTCGGCATAAAATATTTTAAAACTTCAGGCATACTATAAATATAAGTTTCGAGAAAAGGAAAAGATCACTTTGGTTTATTTATTTGTTTTGAGATGGAGTCTTGCTCTGTTACTCAGGCTTGAGCGCAGTGGTGCGATCTTAGTTCACTGCGACCTCCATGTTCTGGGTTCAAAGGATTCTCCTGCCTCAGCCTCCCGAGTAGCTGGGTTTACAGGCACCTGCTACCATGTCCGGCTTTTTTTTTTTCGATTTATAGTAGCAGTAGGGTTTTGCCATGTTGGCCATGCTGGTCTTGAACTCCTGACCTCAAGTGATCCACCTGCCTTGGCTTCCCAAAGTGCTGCGATTACATGCATGAGCCATTTGTGCCTGACCAACTTTAGTTTTAAAGTTAATTTTTCATATGTGCTTTGTAAAATAGGGAAATATATTTTAAAGTTGTAATTGTAGTGTTTATTTTATTATGTATCCTTTTTGTCTTGATATTTTATTTTGTAAATTTTTCCATATTGCCATAGTATATTACTTTTTTTTTTTTTTTTTTTGAGACAGAGTCTCATTCTGTTGCCCAGGTTGGAGTGCAGTGCCGTGATCTCAGCTCACTGCAACCTCCACCTCCTGGGTTCAAGTGATTTTCCTGCCTCAGCCTCCTGAGTAGCTGGGATTACAGGCACCTGTCACCTTGCCTAGCTAATTTTTGTATTTTTAGTAGAGAAGGGATTTTGCCATGTTGGCCAGGCTAGTCTCAAACTCCTGACCTCAGGTGATCCGCTTGTATTGGCCTCCCATAGTGTGGGATTATAGGCATGAGCCTGGCCAGTGTATTACTTTTAATATCTATTAGTCTGATCAATGGATATTTCATTAAGTAGATATTCTTTCGGGTAGGTAGTCCATAATTTTTTTTAACCACTTAATCTATTTTATATTTAGGTTCATCTATTTAGCATATCTTTTTTTCTTGGAGTTTCTTCTAAGTGTCATATTGTTCAAATATTGGTATTACAGAATTAAACAAGACCGACAAGGCATTACTCTCAAAGTATAAGTTGTATGTAATTTTTTTTTAATTTAAAAATTCTTTTTAGAGACAGGGTCTTACCCTGTTGCTCAGCTAGACTAGAGTGCAGTGGCACGATCATGGCTTACTGCAGCCTTGATCTCCTGGGCTCAAGTGATCTTCTCACCTTAGCTTTTGAGTAGCTGGGAGTACAGGCCTGTGCTACCACACCCAGCTAGTTTTTAAATTTTTTTGTAGAGACAGTGTCTTGCTTTGTTGCCAGGCTAGTCTCAAACTCCTGGCCTGTAGCAATTTTCCTGCCCCAACCTCCCAAAATACAGGGATAGGGTAACTTTGTAGAATACTTTGTTGTCTATTACTAAAGCTATAGAATCCTTTGAAATTAATTGAAATGTTGTCTGACTGTATTAGATAATATTTAAATTTATCCCCGGGGTATGTGAGATGAGGATAAGAGAGAGTCCTTCTTACTAACCCCCATCATTCTAATTAGAGAAGATACACTAACCTATGAGTCCTAGGTGCATCTCAGTAGGAGCCTGTATGCTGGATCACTTGTATGATAGTTAAAGAGAGTCTAGAGTCCTTTAGCTTACTGGTGGCTGTACCCAGAGGCCTTGAGCAAAGATAAGCAAAGGGAAAATAGAGAAGTGGGCTATACTAATTAATTGTAATGATATTATAGTTGTCATTTTTTGTGTTTTCTTGCAGATTATCAGTTAAGCATGTACGAAACTTGAGATCTGAATGTGTAGGACTGGAAAACCAAATAAAAAAGTAAGTGGCTTTTAGAGCTAGAAGTTGCCTTAGATACTAACTTAGCTCTTGCATTTTACAGGTGAGGAAACAGAGTCCCACAAACATTAATTAAAATAATATATCAATAGTCAGATGATGATAGGATAAAACATAGTTATGACTTCTAGTCCAGTTCTTCTAATAAATTATTATTGGTTTCAGATTAAATTTTATTGTTGGAGTAGTTGTTGGTGGGTGGGTTGCAGACCAATTAGCTCTTTGGATATTAAATTACCAAGTGATTTTTTTCATATGACTAATTGTTTAATTTTTATTAGAATGGAACTCTATGATGACCACAGTAATATAGAAGAAAAAATTCAAAAGGTGAGACAACTTTTGAAAGGAGACATTTAATCTTTTTAAATTCTGTGATATGCAGTGTTTGCTGAATCTGTTGGACTCTTATAGCCAGGTCTGGGGGTGCTTGCCTGTAGTCCCAGCTACTTGGGTGGCTGAGGCATGAGAGTCACTTGAACCTGGGAGGCAGAGGTTGCAGTGAGCTGAGATTGTGTCAGTGCACTCCAGCCTGGGTGACAGAGCAAGACCCTATTTCAAAAAAAATGGAAAAGAAAAAAAGTGAACTAATTAGAGATATTTAATATTGTATTTGTATCATGCAGGGAAGAATATGTGTATAATTACCATATTTCTCCACCTCCCTCCCTCTTTTGTAAATTCGATTGAAGCATAACATATATCCAAAAAATCTGTAAATCATAAGTGTATAGCTTGACAAATTTTTACAAAGTGAACACGCTCATGCAACCAATATTGTTTAAGGAATAGAATGTTATCAGCACCCTAGAATCCTTGAGCTGTTTCCTCCCATGGGGAAACACTGTCCACCTGTTACACTAAAGATTAGTTTTGCCTGTTTTTGAACTTTATATAAATGGGACTATATAGAATATATTCTTTTGTGTCTGACTTTGACTCAACATTGTTTATGATATTTATCCATGCTGTTGTTTGTAATTGTAGTGTTTATTCTCATTGCTGTGTAGTGTTCTATTTTATGAATATAGCACCGATGTGCCCTTTTTATTCTAGGTGGACCTTTGGGTTGTTTCTGCTTTTTGATTATTACAAATAGACATTCTATGAACATATATATATATATATATATATTTTTTTTTTTTTTTGCAAGGATCCTGGGCTTAAGGGATCCTCCTGCCTCAGTCTTTTGAGTAGCTGGTATTCTAGGTATGCGCCTCTGTGCCTGCCTAAATGTTCTTGTACATAAATTTTAATGAATATAGGTTAGTGTATGCCTAAGATTTTTTGCTTTTAATGAGGCATAATTTTTCACACTTTAACTTTCCTCAAACTGAGTACTTAAAATTGAGATGTAGTAGTTTTTTTCTCTTGAAAATTTTTAAAAATTATTTCTCCCTGAATGATTGGCATTAGATTGATTACATGTCACATGTAGAAAATGCTAATTGTGGCTGGGTGTGGTGGCTCATGCCTGTAATCCCAGCACTTTCGGAGGCTGAGGCAGGCGGATCACCTGTGGTGGGGAGTTTAAGACCAGCCTGACCAACAGGAGAAACCCAGTCTCTACTAAAAATACAAAATTAGCTGCGTGTGGTGGCGCATGCCTGTAACCCCAGCTACTTGGGAGGCTGAGGCCGGAGAATCGCTTTAACCTGGGGAGTCGGAGGTTGTGGTGAGCTGAGATCACGCCATCGCACTCCAGTCTGGGCAACAAGAGCGAAACTCTGTCTCAAAAAAAAAAAGAAAAAGAAAAAAAGAAAATCTGAATTGTCTCTTGCTATAAAGTTTCTTAGATTTGGAGCTGGGTGCGATGGTGCGTGCCTGTAGTCCCAGCTACTTGGGAGGCTGGAAGGTTGCTTGAGCCTAGGAGTTTGATTCCGGCCTGGGCAACATAGCAACACCCCATCTCTAAAAGAAAAAAAAAAATTCTTAGATTTGTTTGAAAATTATAGTGAGCTCGATTTTCCTGATATGTTTTTTAAAAACTATTAAAATATAATTATTTAATTTTCTTACTAGAAATCAATCTAGGACATTTGTTACTAAGAGTTAACATATATTTACAGTTTTAAAATATATGTATAGATTATGTGTGGACTTTAATATTTTGTTTCTGTTTGCAAAGGTTCGGTCTTTGTGGTCTTCAGTGAATGAAACACTCATGTTTTTGGAAAAAGAGAGAGAAATTGTTAGTTCGGTTCTTAGTCTTGTTAACCAATATGCTTTAGATGGAACTAATGTTGCTATTAATATTCCAAGGCTCTTACTTGACAAAATTGAGAAACAAATGTTTCAGGTAAGCATTTGATAGTAAGGAAGCTTTTGAGAAAACTCCTGCCCTGTTATTATATATTTTCTTGCAATGTTCTGCTTTCAGAATTTATTTCTGTAAGCATATTTAGTAAAACTTCCATAAAGAGAGATACTGTTCAAGATGTGTATATTTATATGTATTGACTTTTATTAATTGCCCCATACCTGTACAGCACTGCATCATACAGTGTAGAGAGTATGAGGTTTCCTAGTAGGAATATGATAATTGCCAAATGTCGTTTTAAAAAGTCTCCATCCCCTGGCTTGTTTTATCTTGATGCTGTTAAGTGTTGCTTGTAAAGTCTTCTTCCTTTAGCTTTGTGACCTCAGTGTCTCTGCTTTTCTGTAGTCTTTCAGACTGTTGCTGTTGTTTACTCTAGTTTCTTTTTTTCTTTTTTTTTTTTGAGACAGAGTCACTCTGTTGCCCAGGCTGGAGTATAGTGGCATGATCTTGGCTCACTGTAACCTCTCCCTCCTTGGTTCAAGTCATTCTCCTGCCTAAGCCTTCCAAGTAGCTGGGATTACAGGTGTGTGCCACCATGCCTGGCTAATTTTTGTATTTTAAGTAGAGACGGGATTTCACTGTGTTAGCCAGGCAGGTCTCGAACTCCTGACCTCGAGTGATCCACCCACCTTGGCCCCCCAAAGTGCTGGGATTACAGGTGTGAATCACTGCACCCGGCTTGGTTTCTTTTTTTCTATGTAACTTTTTTTTTTTTTTTTTTGAGACAGAGTTTCGCTCTTGTTACCCAGGCTGGAGTGCAATGGCGCGATCTCGGCTCACCGCAACCTCCGCCTCCTGGGTTCAGGCAATTCTCCTGCCTCAGCCTCCTGAGTAGCTGGGATTACAGGCATGTGCCACCATGCCCAGCTAATTTTTTGTATTTTTAGTAGAGACGGGGTTTCACCATGTTGACCAGGATGGTCTCGATCTGTTGACCTCGTGATCCACCCGCCTCGGCCTCCCAAAGTGCTGGGATTACAGGCTTGAGCCACCGCGCCCGGCTCTATGTAACTTTTAAATAATGTTCTCCATGGTTCTTTTAATGCCCTCTTATTCTTTCCCTCATTATAAGTTTATTTGATTTTTCTTAACAGTTTCATGACTTCAACAGTCTCTCCTCATCAATCCAAACTCTATCCAATTATTTCCACTTGCTTATGGAACATTATCTGGATATCTTACCTTTTTGTTTTCTTAGAAAACACAGTTCATCAAGCATCTACTATATGCTGGGTAGATGCAAAGATAAAATATTGTTGTGACTCTCTGAAGAGTAATAGTAATTATATGTTACAGTAGAGGGAAAGTAGGAAGTGATGAGGTCTTCAGAGAAAATTACTACCTAACATGGTGGTTTCCTAAGATGGACAGTAAAAAATAAAAAGAAAATTTTTTTTTTTTTTTGCGACAGAGTCTTGCTCTGTCACCCAGGCTGGGGTGTAGTGTGAGATCTCAGCTTACTGAAATCTCCACCTCCCAGGTTCAAGTGATTCTCCTGCCTCAGCCTCCCAAGTAGCTGGGATTATAGGCATGCAGTGCCATGCCTGGCCCATTTTTGTATTTTTAGTAGAGACAGCGTTTCACCATGTTGGCCAGGCTGGTTTCGAACTCCTGACCTCAAATGATCCTCATGCCTCAGCCTCCCAATGTGCTGGGATTATGTGAACCACTGCGCCTGGCCCATAATTTTTGTGTGAAATCTATGATTTAAAAAATATTGGAAATTAGTTGGGCATAGTGGCTCACGGCCAACACTTAGGAAGGCTGAGGTGGTCAGATCACTTGAGGTCTGGAGTTTGAGACCAGCTTGGCCAACATGGTGAAACCCCTTCTCTACTAAAATACAAAAATTAGTCAGACTTGGTGGTGTATGTCTATAGTCCCAGCTACTTGGGAGGCTGAGGTGGGAGGATCACTTGAATGCTGGAGTTGGAGGTTGCAGTGAGCCAAGATCGAGCCACTGCACCCAGCCTGAATGACAGAATGGGACTCTGTCCCAAAAAGAAAAAAATTGGCAACTAATTTAAATAATTTTAAAATACAGAACTGTGCAAGCCAAAGAAACACGTTTAAATACAGACACAGCTTTTAGGGGTTGTTGAGTTGTAACTTCTGTTAAAATAGGAATTTATGATCTTTTCACCAAACCTGTCCTTTCTGCTCAATCTTTATTTTTCTTTCCATCTGTTAACATTTCTTTCTTTCCTGTTTTTTTTTTTTTTTAGATGGAGTTTCGCTCTTTGTTGCCCAGGCTGGAGTGCAGTGGTGCCATCTCAGCTCACTGCAGCCTCCACCTCCCAGGTTCAAGCAATTCTTCTGTCTCAGCTTCCTGAGTAGCTGGGATTATAGGCACTGGCCACCATGCCCGCTTAATTTGTGTATTTTTAGTAGAGACCAAATTTCACCATGTTGGCCAGGCTGGTCTCGAACTCCTGACCTCAGGTGATCCACCCCCCTCGGCCTCCAAAAGTGCTGGGCTTATAGGTGTGAGCCACTGCGCCTGGCTAACATTTCTTTTATTCTAGTTTTCAACCTTTTACATAATATAAAAATGTAGCAAGGCCTGTTAGTTCTTTCACAGTAGTTTTCATTGGACCAAAATTATTTAAGTCATTTTATGTTTGGGGGTATTTGATTTTTTTTCTCTCTTTTTTAAGGTAAACTTTAATCGTAAAAAGCCTAAATGTATTTATGTAATAGTTTATTATTGTATCAACTTATAGTTCACTACTTTTTTCTCCTGATTTTTTAGTTGCACATAGGAAATGTTTATGAGGCTGGAAAATTAAACCTCTTAACAGTTATTCAATTATTGAATGAAGTCTTGAAAATAATGAAATACGAAAGTTGTCAGTCTGACCAAGCAGGATTGACAGTAGACCTTCACTACCTTGAAAAAGAGACCAAATTTCAGAAGGAAAGATTATCAGATCTGAAGCATATGAGGTACACTAGAAAGATCTGCTGTTTTACTGTGGGAGGAGTAGGGTGGTTTTCTCAGCAAATACTTGTATAACTTTAGTAGCTCTTCAGCTTTGGCATATAAGCATGAGAATTCTACTAGTACTCAAAAACCTTATTTAATCAACTCTTGGAGATACACATGAAGCAGAAAGGAAAAGCAAAATTAATGGAATAAATGATTTGCTCCAAATGATAATTTTTTTATGAAATAATTTTAGATTTTCTGTAGTTTCCTTTTGTTGGGTCTAATCATTAAACGAGGCTTTAGAAAAGTTTTTTTTCTTTTGAGGTGAAGTCTTGCTCTGTAGCCCAGGCTGGAGTGCAGTGGCACAGTCCTGGCTCACTGCAACCTCCGCCTCCTGGATCCCGGTTCAAGTAGTTTTCCTGCCTCAACCTCCTGAGTAGCTTGGATTGCAGGCATGTGTCACCATGCCCAGGTAATTTTTGTGTTTGCAGTAGAGAAAGGGTTTCACCATGTTGGCCAGGCTGGTCTTGAACTCCTGACCTCGTGATCCACCTGCCTCGGCCTCCCAAAGTGCTGCGATTACAGGCGTGAGCCACCGTGCCTGGCTGAAAAATTTTTTAATTGAGCAGAAAGAATAGAAAATAGGGGCTGCTTCTATGAATGGTTAGACAGTGGGAGTGACAAAGAGTGGGAATGGAAGTCCTACCCTACTCAAGTTTAGAGCTAGGAAAAAATTCTATTTTAAAAATAATGGAGTGGCCAGGTGTCGTGGCTCACGCCTCTAATTCCAGCACTTTGGGAGGCCAAGGCCGGTGATCACCTCATGTCGAGAGATCAAGACCCGTCTGGCCAATATGGTAAAACCTCATCTCTACTAAAAATACAAAAATTAACAAGGCATGGTGGTGGGTGCCTGTAATCCCAGCTACTCAGGAGGCTGAGGCAAGAGAATTGCCTGAACCCAGGAAGCAGAGGTTGCAGTGAGCCGAGATCATGCCACTGCATGCCAGCCTGGGTGAGTGACAGAGCGAGACTCTGTCTCAAAAATAAATGAATAAATAAATAAATGGAATATTATATTACTGCTTTTTTGTGTTTTTATTTTTTATTTTTATTTTTTGTAGAGACAGGGTTTCACCATCATGGCCAGGCTGGTCTTGAACTCCTGATCCACCCACCTCGGCCTCCCAAAGTGCTGGGATTATAGGCATGAGCCACTGCACCCTGTCTTTTAAAAATTTTTCGTTTTAATTTTAATTTAATTTTTTATTTGTTTTTTTTTTTTTTTTTTTTGAAACGGAGTCTCATTCTGTCACCCAGGCTGGAGTGCACCGGCACGATCTCGGCTCACTGCAACCTCTGTCTTCCGGATTCAAATGATTCTCCTGCCTCAGCCTTCCAAATAGCTGGGACTATAGGCGCATGCCAGCACACCCGGCTAATTGTTTTTGTATTTTTAGTAGAGACGAGGTTTCACCATATTGGTCACCATATTGAACTCCTGACTTTGTGATCTGCCCACCTTGGCTTCCCAAAGTGCTGGATTACAGACATGAGCCACTGTGCCCGGCCTATATTTTACTTTTTTTGAGGTAGAGTTTTACTCTTGTTTCCCAGGCTGGAGTGTATGGAGTGCAATGGTGCAATCTCGGCTCACTGCAGCCTCCACCTCCTGGGTTCAAGCGATTCTCTCCGCCTCAGCCTTCTGAGTAGCTGGAATTACAGGCACCCACCACCAGGCCTAGCTAATTCTTATATTTTTAGTAGACACTAGGTTTCACTAGGTTGGCCAGGCTGATCTTGAACTCCTAACCTCAGGGGATCTGCCCACCTTGGCCTCCCAAAGTACTGGGATTACAGATGTGAGACACTGCTTCCGGCCTGCTCTCTGGTCTTAAAAAGAGAAAGTAGCTGCACTCTGTGGCTCACCCCTGTAATCCTAGCATTTTGGGAGATCAAGGCAGGTGGATCTCGAGGTCAGGAGTTCAAGTCCAGCCTGGCCAACATGGTGAAACCCCATTTCTACTAAAGATACAAAATATCCAGGTGTGGTGGCAGCACATGCCTGTAATCCCAGCTACTCTGGAGGCTGAGGCAGCAGAATTGCTTGAACTTGGGAGGCGGAGCTTGCTGTGAGCCAAGATCACACCATTGCACTCCAGCTTGGGTGACAGGGTGAGACTTCGTCTCAAAAAACAAAAAACAAAAAATGAGAGAAAGGTATTTTAGGTTCTGAATATCACCTGTGAGAGTTTAATATGTATGTGGTATATTGATTGAACTTGCAGCAGTTCTCTTTCCTTTCACTTCTCTACAGCTATTGTTATTAAATTTTACTCAATGCTTTCTTTGTATCTTCATATTTTGAATAAAGTTTTTTTTTTTCTATTATAGGTATAGAATAAAAGATGATCTCACAACTGTAAGATATTCTGTTGTTGAAAAGCAGGGAGAATGGCATAAAAAGTGGAAAGAATTTCTTGGTTTGTCTCCTTTCAGTCTAATTAAAAGTTGGACTCCGTCAAGTAATATTTATTTGCCCCTCCCGCTGGCCCACCTTTTTTTTTTTTTTTTTTTTTTTTTTGGAGACAGTGTCTTGCTCTGTTGCCCAGGCTGGAGCAGAGTAATCTATCATAGTTGGCTGGAGTACAGTGGCATGATCATAGCTGGCTGGAATATAGTGGCATGATTATAACTTGTTGTAACCTTGAACTTCTGGGCTCAAGCAATCCTCCTACCTCAACCTTTCGAGTACCTGGCACTATAGGTGTACACCACCAAGCCTGGCTAAGTTTTTCTTTAATTTTGTAGACAAGGTCTCCCTGTATTGCCAAGGCTGGTCTTAAACTCCTGGGCTCAAGTGATCTTCCTGCCTTGGCCTCCCCAACGTGGTGGGATTACAGGCATGAGCCACTGCACTCAGCCAGTTTGTCTTTGGGAGAATAGTTTGATATATGGTAATTTGTGAATTTATTGTGTTACAGATGACCTAGAAATGTTGTATGTATGTCATCTTTGCATTTGCATCTAAAGTTCACGTGTATTCTATAATTTTCCTTTCTTTCTTTTTGCTTGGGCTAGAGTGCAATGGTGTGATCTCAGCTCACTGCAGCTGCCTGGGTTCAAGCGGTTCTTTTGTCTCAGCCTCCTGGGTAGATGGGATTACAGGCATGTGCTACCATGCCTGGCTAATTTTGTATTTTTAGTAGAGATGGGGTTTTACCATGTTGGCCAGGCTGGTCTTGAATGCTTGACTTCAGGTAATCCACCCACATCTGCCTCCCAAAGTGCTGGGATTACAGGCGTGAGCCGTTATGCCCAGTCAGAAAACAGGACTCCTCTTCATGTGAGGTACTATGACATTTGAGAAGTTCAGGGACTAAGTAATCTCCCCTGCTCCTAATACTCTGCTTTAAAAATACTTTACAGGGCTGGGTGTGGTGGCTCACACATGTAATCTCTGTTTTGGGAAGCTGAGGCAGGAGGATCATTTGAGGCCAGGAATTGGAGACCAGCCTGGACAACATAGTGAGACCCCAACCCTACCAAAAAAAAAACCCCCAAAACTGGGTGTTATGGTGTATCCCTGTAGGCCTAGCTACTCGAGAGGCTGAGGTGGGAGGATTGCTTAAGCTCAGGAGATTGAGGCTGCAGTGAGCTATGATAATGCCACTGCACTTTAGCCTGGATGAGGGAGTAAGAACCTGTCTCTGAGAAAAATAAATAAATAAATAAACAAATAAATAAAGTTATCTGATGTATGCTTGGTAATTGTCTGTCTTAGGGAGAAATGATTATAGATTTATAGATTAACTCAGCGTTGTTATTGTAGTTAGCAAATATGTTTACTTCAAAATTGTGAATTTCTGTTTTAAGTCTGTAGATCTTTTACCACCAATGTCTCCCCTTTCATTTGATCCTGCTTCAGAAGAAGTGTATGCAAAGAGTATTCTTTGTCAGTATCCTGCTTCACTTCCAGGTTGGTTATTTATCTTTTTCTCTTTTAAACTTCCTTCTTGTCATTCTTTCCCATTATGATAATATTTATGTTCTTTGTCTTTTTTTCTCCATTTTTTTATTGTGGTGAAATGCATGTAATATAAAATTCACTATTTCAGTTATTGCAAAGTGTATAACTCAGCGGCATTTAGTATATTTACAGTGCTGTTTAGTCATTATCACTATCTGATTCCAGAACTTTTTCTTTTTCTTTTTTTTTTTTGAGACAGGGTCTCACTCTTGCCCAAGCTGGAGTACAGGGGCACAATCACAGCTCACTGTAGCCTTCACCACCCCAGGCTCAGGTGATCCTTACCGCTCAGCCTCTCATGTAGCTGGGAGTGTAGGTGTGTGCCACCACACCCAACTAATTTGTGTGTGTGTGTGTTTTTTTTTTTTTTTTTTTTTTTTGTAGAGATGGGATTTTGCAGTGTTGCCCAGGCTGGTCTCGAACTCCTGGGCTCAAATGATTGACCTGTCTCAGCCTCCCATAGTGCTGGGATTATAGGCATGAGCCACTGAGCCCAGCCCCCAGATTATTTTCATCATCTCAAAGAAAACCCCCTAACCCATTAAACAGTGAGTTTCATTTTCCCTCTAGTCCCTGGCAGCCAGTAATGTACTTGTTTTTTTTTCTTTTTTGAGATGGAGTCTTGCTCTGTCGCCCAGGCTGGAGTACAGTGGCACAATCTCGGCTTACTGCAACCTCTGCCTTGGGTTCAAGCAATTCTCTTGCCTCAGCCTCCCGAGTAGCTGGGATTACAGGCATATGCCACTAAACCAGGTTAATTTTTTTTGTATTTTTAGTAGAGACAGGGTTTCACTATGTTGCCCAGGCTGGTCTTGAGCTCCTGACCTCAAATGATCTGCCTGCTTCAGCCTCCCAAAATGCTGGGGTTACAGGTGTGAGCCACCATGCCTGGCTGAGTAAAATACTTATCTCTGGATTTGCCTGTTCTGGATATTTCATATAAATGAAGTCATACAATACGAGGCCTTTTGTTTCTGGCTTCTTTCACTTACACTGTTTTTAATTTTGCACAATGTTTTCTCAAACTGATTTCAAGCAATCTTCTTTTCTTGGCCTTCCAAAGTACTGGGATTACAGGCATGAGGCACCACATGTACAGTATTTTCAAGTTTTATACATCTTGTAGCATGTATCATCTTTCAATTTTTAAAAATCATATTTGTTCAGATATAATTCACATATAATTCACCTATTGAAAATGTATAATTTTCTTGGTGTTTGCTAAATTCACAAATAATGTGCAACCATCATCACAATTGTAAACATTTTCATCACCTTGAAAAGAAAGCTCTTACCCTTTAGTTATCACCCCAAATCCCTCTTCGCTTCTCCAGTTCAAAGCAATTATAAAGATATTTTCTGTCTCTAGAGCCCCCTGTGTGGATTTTCATATGGATGGAATCATATAACATATAGACTTTGTGACTGGCTTCTTTCACTTAGCATAATGTTTTCGAAGTTCATCTAAGTTGTGGCACATATCAGTCAGTATTGCATTCCTTTTTATGAATACACGCCATTGTGTGCCTCTACCACATTTCGTTTATCCGTTCATCTGTTGATGAACATTTGGGTGGTTTTCACCTCTTGGCTGTTATGAGTAATGCTGCTATAAATATCTGTACAGGTTTTTTGTAGAAGCTCACAATTTTTTTAACATGAAAGAATAGCACAATAATTAACCCGAATATCTATCCCCGTTTCAACAATTAACATTGACCATATTTGCTTTATGTGTGTTTGTATGTGTGTATATGCTAAACCAAATAAGTTCTAGATAGTGACACTTCACTCAAAATGTTTCAGCATACATTTTCATAAAAATGAGTACATTTTCCTAAATAACTACCACACTATTATCATACCTAAAATAATTTTCACAATATTTAATATTCATTTTGCTCAGTTGCATAGTACTTGTGTACAAGACATTTTAATTAGATTCAGTAAATGGATAGATAATTGAAGGAATGAATGAATGAAAAACAAATTATATAGCTAAATTGGAGGAGGTAATAGTTGGAGGCTATAGTTCAGTCAGGCGAAAGGTCATGACAGCAGTTAGCACAGGACTTAATCACTGGGATAGATAATTGGTTTGAGAGTCAGGTATATTTGGGGAGTACACTGGTTGGAAAAAAATGTAGACCAGAGAGCAAGGCTCAGTTTAGGTACAACCAGAAGAGACAACATAGAAAAAAGTCTGCATGGGGCTGGGCATAGTGACTTACACCTATAATTCCAGCACTTTGGGAAGCTGAGGCTGGAAGATTGCTTAAGCCCAGGAGTTCGAGACCAGCCTGGACAACATAGTGAGACCTACTTTCTACAAAAAATAAAAAATTAGCCAGGCATGGTGGTGTGTGCCTCTAGTCCTAGCTTTTCAGGAGGCTGAGGTGGGAGGATCGTTTGAGCCCAGGAGTTCAAGGCTGCAGGGAGCTATGACTGCTCCAGTGCACAACACTCCTGCCTGGGCAAGAGTGAGACCCTATCTCTCTTTCTCTTAAATTTTAACTTAAAAATTTTTTTTAAATTAAAAATTAGTATTATCCATGATCAGGGGCCATGCTAATCTTCTCTGTATTGTTCCAATTTTAGTATATGTACAGCTGAAGTGAGCACAAGAGATTCTGTTTTTTAAAAAAATAAAGAAAAGGCTGCATGGTTTGATAAACGAGGAAGAGCTTCAGATAGAGCATTCTGGTTCCATGGTAGCTTTAGACAGTCCTTAATTATGATAGAATTCTTCTGAAAGGTCTTCGTTTTGTTTTTATCTTTTTTGATCTTATTTTTGAATTATTATTTCTCTCTCTCTGTCTTTTTTCAGATCCACTAGTCAACAGAGCTCTTGGCATTGTGTTTTTTATGTTTTGTTTCAGCTGGGAAAGGGCTTTTGCACTCTTGTCCAGCTTCGTTTACCACTTTGAATCCATGAAATTCTTATGTCCATTTGGAGGTTTCTTTACTTACTTTTATACTGAGGGAAAATGTGTCTGTTTAGGAAGTCCAGTTAGAAGTTATACTCTTGGGAGTCCTTTTTTCTTTCCTAGTATAGAACCTTGATCTGAGCTGGGGTACTTAAACATTATTTTATATTTTTTGTGGTAAAACAACCTTTTCCGCCTTCCTGTACCTTACATACTGCATCGAAATTTACTTTAAAAATGTTTTTAAGGCCGGGCGTGGTAACTCATGCCTGTAATCCCAGCCCTTTGGGAGGCTGAGGCGGGTGGATCACTTGAGGTCAGGAGTTCGAAATCAGCCTATCCAGCATGGCAAAACCCTGTCTCTACTAAAAATACAAAATTAGCCAGGCATAGTGGTGCATGCCTGTAATCCCAGCTACTTGGGAGGCTGAGGCAGGAGAATCGCTTGAACCTGGGAGGCGGAGGTTGTAGTGAGCCAAGATCGTGCCACTGCACTCCAGCCTGGGCAACAAGAGCAAAACTCCATCTCAAAAAAAAAAAAAAAAAAAGGAAAAGATTAAAAATGTTTTTAAAAATTGTATTTTAGCATATTGAAAAGTACAGAGAATAATATACATACTTGTTTATTAAACACCACTTTTTGGCAAAGTTTTGCAATCTTCACTTTAGATTTTTAAAAAATGTACATATGTAGTTAATCCTTGGATATCCACCTTTCTTCAACTTCCTTACTGATTTCACTATTCTGAATATAATCTTTGTTCTGATTATGTTTATAAAATAATTTTATTACATATATAGGCTTATAGACTATACATAACATTTTTTCTTTCTCTTTTTTAAAATTTATAAATGAAATTTTTCTTACAAATTCCAAAAGGTCCTGTGTTAATGTTTGTATTTTTCAAACCAGGATCCAAGGAAGGTTAGTTCATTACATGTGATTGTTTATTCTCTTAGTAACTTTTACTCTAGAATAATGCCTCTCCTTTTTTTGAATGACATTGATAGAAATTGTTCTTACTGTTTACTTTGTTTAAATTGACCAACATGATTAATGACTTTTTTGGTCTATTCTTTTGTTTTTCTCCTTTTGAGAAGTGTATCTCAAAGCATATGCTTAATTCTTGGACTCTGAATAGTAAAATTCTCAGTCTTTCTGTGAAAATATCTTCATTTTCACTCATTTTTGAATGATAGTTTGGTTGGATATAGAATTCTAGGTTGACACTTATTTCTCTTTTGGACTTTGATGATATGATCTCATTGTTTTTTGTTGTTTCTGAGGCTGTCTGCTGTTGGTCTAATTGTCATTCATTTGTACTTAGATGTAATGGTGTGATCTCAGTTCACTACAACCTTTGCCTCTCCGGTTCAAGCAATTCTGCCTGAGCTAACTGTGTAGCTGGGATTCCAGGCATGCGCCACCACACCTTGCAAATTTTTGTATTTTTAATAGAGACGGGGCTTCACCACCTTGACCAGGCTGGTCTTGAACTGCTGACCTCAAGTGATCTGCCTGCCTTGGCCTTTCAAAGTGCTGGGATTACAGGCATAAACCACTGTGCCTGGCCTATTCATAATTTTTTTTTTTTTTTTTTTGAGAGGGAGTTTTTGCTATTGTTGCCCAGGCTGGAGTGCAAGAGCACAGTCTCCGCTCACTGCAACCTCTGCCTCCTGGATTCAAATGCTTCCCCTACGTCAGGCTTCCAAGTAGCTGGGATTACAGGTGTGTTACACCATGCCTGGCCAATTTATATATTTTTAGTAAAGATGGAGTTTTACCATGTTGGCAAGGCTGGTCTCAAACTCCTGACCTCATGTGAT
>NW_022436982.1:14665892-14701212 GCF_009761245.1 Sapajus apella
TTTACCATGTTGGCAAGGCTGGTCTCAAACTCCTGACCTCATGTGATCTGCCTACCTTGGCCTCCCAAAGTGCTGGGATTACAGGCATGAGCCACTGGGCTCAGCCCATTTGTAGTTAGTTAATTTTTGATTTCTGGTTGCTTTTAAGGCTTTTCTTTGGCTGGGCATGGTGGCTCATGCCTGTAATCCCAGTACTTTGGGAGGCGGAGGAAGAAGGATTACTTGAGCCTGGGAGACCAACCTGGGCAGTGTAGTGAGATCCTGTCTCTACAAAAAAATACAAAAAATTAGCTGGGCATGGTGTCACAAACCTGTGGTCCCATTTACTTGGGAGGCTGAGATGGGAGGTTGGCTTGAGCCCAGGAAGTTGAGGTTGCAGTGAGCCATGATTGTGCCACTGCACTCAGCCTGGGTGACAAAGCAAGACCCTGTCTCACAAAAAAAAAAAAAAAAAAAAAAAATAGAGAAAAGAATTTGCCTATTTGTGGTTTGTGTGTGCTTATTTATTCTGAAAGCTCTTAACTTTCTTCAGTTTTAGAAACGTATTCACCAATATCTCTTATAATATTACTTTGTCTCTTATTCTTTTGTTCCTTTCCTTCCAAAACTCCTGTTGTTGGGACTTCTGTCTTTAATTTCTTTTAACTTCTCATTTATATTTATAATTTTTTTTGTATCTCATGGCTTCTTTCTAGGTATTTTCTTTAGATCTCTCTTATAACGCACTGATTATCTTTCAGTTATGTTTAATCTGCTTTTTGGCCTGTTTAGTAGTTAGTAGTCATAGGTACATACTTTTTACCTCTGTAAGCCATACTTACTTCTTTTCTATAACTGCCTGTTTTTTATGGTGTCATCCTCTTTCATTGTGGCTTCTGTTTCACTTTGGACATATAAAAATGGGGAAAGCCTTTCAGAAGGTAACATGTTGAAAAAGGTTGAGCCCTTGGACTGTCAGATCTTCTGTAATCCAGCCATGGCTTTCTTCACCAATCTTTTTTTTTTTTTTGAGACGGAGTTTCGCTCATGTTACCCAGGCTGGAGTGCAATGGCGCGATCTCGGCTCACCGCAACCTCCGCCTCCCGGGTTCAGGCAATTCTCCTGCCCCAGCCTCCTGAGTCGCTGGGATTACAGGCACGCGCCGCCATGCCCAGCTAATTTTTTGTATTTTTAGTAGAGACGGGGTTTCACCATGTTGACCAGGATGGTCTCGATCTCTTGACCTCGTGATCCACCCGCCTCGGCCTCCCAAAGTGCTGGGATTACAGGCTTGAGCCACCGCGCCCGGCCTTTCTTCACCAATCTTATTTCCCAGCATGCTTCCACTGGATATACCCTGTGCTTCAGCATAGCAACTTGTACGTCATTCTTTCAGTACTTTCATGCCTTCTTCCCATCCCCAGTCTGGGCTGGATGTCTCTCCTCTGCCTCGTTAAATTCTGTGTATACTTCTGTCATAGTACTGTATAACATAACACTTGACTCATCACTGTCTTTTCCTAGGCTGACTCTTTGGAGGCATGGTCTCCATCTTTTATTTCTTTCCCATCATTAGTATGTTAGTAGCATGTAGTTATTCAGTTATTCTGTCATAGGTTGAAAAATAAATATACAAGTTGACCGATGTCATAAATGTGCACTGAAATATGCTAAGACTGTAACTTTTTGGCCTTGCTGTTTTTTTTGATAATCGCATGATCTGTGTATATAAACATGAGGCATATAACACTGGGGAATTATGGATTCTTACTCCTTGAAGAATACTAAATACTAAAACTTGTTTAGTATTCAAGAATACTAAAACTTGTTTTAGTATTAGCCATCATTTCTTTTATGAGAGCTAGATATTGTCTTATTACTTTTCTGGTCGTCACTTTACACTTATCAATAGAAAACTGTCTTTTCCTATTAGTGTGCATATTATTTTGATTTTTTTGTTTTCTTCTATATAGAAGTTGTTCTAGAATTTCAAGAGATCCTTGAATATTAGAATGTACAAACATAAAGAGTAATCAATTTTTAAATTTCTTTAGATACACATAAGCAACATAATCAAGAAAATGGTTATAGAGGAGACAGTGATACCTTGGGAGCCCTACATGATCTAGCCAACAGGTAAAACAAATTTGATTTTCTTTTGTTAAACATTTAAAAATTTTTTATTTTATAAAAAATAGAGATGAAACGGGGTGCAGTGTCTTTCTCCTGTAATCCCAGTACTTTGGGAGGCCAAGGTAGGAAGATTGCTTGAACCCAGGAGTTCTAGACCAGTCTAGGACTAGCAAGACCCTGTCTGTACTAAAAGAAAAGACAAACGGTTTGATCTTTCTAGGTTGCAGAGGCTAGTCTTTAACTCTTGGCCTCAAGAGATCCTCCTGCTTCAGCCTCCCTAAGTGTTGGAATTATGGTCATAACCCCCTGTGCCTGGCCCACATTTGATTTTTATATTGATGTTTTTCCTATATTAATTTTATTTCCATCTTAAACCAGTTTTCAAACTTACTTACTCTGGAATAATGCATAATTTTGCCCAGTTTGTTTGTTTATTTATTTATGAATGAATGAATGAATGAATGAATGAATGAATAATAGGGAGCCTGCTCTTGTTGCCCAGGCTGGGGTGCAATGGTGCAGTCTTGGCTCACTGCAACCTCTGCCTCTTGGGTTCAAGCAGTTCTCCTCCTGGTTCAAGCTACCTCCCAAGTAGCTGGGATTACAAGTGCCCACCACCATGCTCAGCTAATTTTTGTATTTTTAGTAGAGACGGAGTTCTACCATGTTGGGCAGGCTGGTCTCAAACTCCTGATCGCAGGCGATCTGCCCACCTTGGCCTCCCGAAGTGCTGTGATTAGAGATGTGAGCCACTGTGCCAAGCTGATTTTGCCCTTTAACCAGACTATTTTTCTACCATAGACCCACATTTTCAGAAAAGGTCCAACATGGCAGCGGGGGCGGGCTGGGAGGTGGGACGGACCAAGGCTTCCGTGTGTTGCCGCCGCTGCCACCTTAGCCTCATCCTCGTTACTCTTGGGGTTTGGGGGTTCTGTAGCTGGCGTTACCAGCGCGAGGTGAAGGGAGGTGACGGAGCGTGAGTGCGCGCGTGGGGGTCCCGTCAGTCCCAGCAGTTCCCCTCGTGCAGGGTGGGCGGCGAGGGTCTTCAGCAGTCGGGAGAGGCCCTTGACGGCGCCATGTCGGCGGGCGGCCCATGCCCAGCAGCAGCCGGAGGGGACCCAGGGGGCGCCTCCTGCTCCGTGGGTGTCTCCCTCGGCGGGGTATTCATGTTCCGGTGGCTGGAGGTGCTGGAGAAGGAATTCGACAAAGCATTTGTGGATGTGGATCTGCTCCTGGGCAAGATCGATCCCGACCAGGCAGACATTTCTTATGAGGGGCGGCAGATGACGACCAGCCTGAGCTCCTGCTTTGCACAGCTTTGCCACAAAGCCCAGACTGTGTCTCAAATCAACCACAAGCTGGAGGCACAGTTGGTGGACCTGAAGTCTGAACTGACAGAAACCCAAGCAGAGAAAGTTGTTTTGGAGAAAGAAGTACATGATCAACTTTTACAGCTGCACTCTATTCAGCTTCAGCTTCATGCTAAAACTGGTCAAAGTGTTGACTCTGGTACCATTAAGGCAAAATTGGAAAGAGAGCTTGAGGCAAATAAAAAAGAAAAAATGAAAGAAGCGCAACTTGAAGCTGAAGTAAAATTGTTGAGAAAAGAGAATGAAGCCCTTCGTAGACATATAGATGTTCTCCAGGCTGAAGTATATGGGGCAAGACTGGCTGCCAAGTACTTGGATAAGGAACTGGCAGGAAGAGTCCAACAAATACAATTGCCAGGACAAGATATGAAGGGACCTGCTCATGATAAGCGTTGGAACCAACTGGAAGCTGAAATACATTTGCATCGTCACAAAACTGTGATCAGAGCCTGCAGAGGCCGTAATGACTTGAAACAACCATTGCAAGCACCACCAGGCCATGATCAAGATTCCCTAAAGAAAAGCCAAGGTGTTGGTCCAATTAGAAAAGTTCTCCTCCTTAAGGAAGATGATGAAGGCCTTGGCATTTCGATTACAGGTGGGAAAGAACATGGTGTTCCAGTCCTGATCTCTGAGATCCATCCGGGGCAACCTGCTGATACATGTGGAAGGCTGCATGTTGGGGATGCTATTTTGGCAGTCAATGGAGTTAACCTAAGGGATACAAAGCATAAAGAAGCTGTAACCATTTTTTCCCAGCAGAGAAGAGAGTGAATTTGAAGTAGTTTATGTGGCCCCTGAAGTGGATTCTGATGATGAAAACGTAGAGTATGAAGATGAGAGTGGACATCGTTACCGTTTGTACCTTGATGAGTTAGAAGGAGGTGGTAATCCTGGTGCTAGTTGCAAAGACACAAGCGGGGATGTCAAAGTATTACAAGGATTTAATAAGAAGGCAGTAACAGACGCACATGAAAATGGAGACCTGGGCAATGCAAGTGAAACTCCACTAGATGACAGTGCTTCAAAATTTGATGATCTGCACAGTCTGTATCATACTAAATCTTATTAAATTGACTGTATCTCCAGACAAGATTATTAGTCAGACTATTTTGAATTTGGGGCACTGGGGAAGATGGTGACAAAGACTATACAAAATCAGGGGAGGCTGTCTGTTGCCTAAATGAAAGACAGGTACTTCAGGGCTTCATGTGAACAATTCTAAATGCATAAAACCCCCTGTTTTTTTGTGGTAGGCTACAATTAGCTATTGCATGTAAGCAATTTTGATTTTCTTGAAATTCTAAGCACCAAAGCATGTGTTTCCCAAAGGGTATTACTGGGCTCTTAAGTACCAAATGAAACCCTACGGTTTTATTTGGTTCCTTTTCCCTCTAGTAGGAGGACAGTGCTAATTGGAATTTTATAAGAAATACCCTTTAAAATACAGAGAGTACATGAATTCATATTACATATTCTAGAATGTTAACTGTGGTGTTTCAGAAAACAGAACTTGACTCAAATGAATTGTAGAAATATAGACGACAATTTTTTTTAACTGAAAGAAAGGTTTTAGACTTAAAAAAAAATTTGTTGTGCATCCTGAAATCTAAATCAATACTTAATGATCATTTATTGTAATGAGTTTGCATTTTAGCTTTATTCAATGCAGTACGAAATAGTTTTCTTTAAGCAATCCTTTATTAATCAATCCTGCACTAGAAATAGTTTCTCAAATGTTACTAAACATTTGACTTTCTTGGTTTTTAAAAGAAATGCAGATGAGTATAAAACATCTGTTCTCAATTATGTTGATCTGTGTGCACGGTATTGGAGCATTTACTCATTCATGTTGAGTCTCAAATGCTTGTTTTCTGGGATCCACAAAAGACAGTGTTATACAATTTGAGTTGTTCATAGTTTGTCTTGTGATAGTTCTGGCATTTAAAGATAAACTTTTCTGGTAGTAAAAGTTCAGATTTATTATTATGTCATGAAACACAATACATTCAAATCAAACAGCCGTTTTCTTTCTAAGTACATGATTTCAAATCATCTAAAATGTGGTCAAGATGAGATGAAGACATTTTTACACAGTAATTGTTTTGGTTGGGTTTTCATGTGTCAGTTTATGTTTGACTAAAGATGTCTTCATATGCAGGTTTATAAATTTGTAAGGTCCCTTGTCCCATGATTAAATATGGAGTGCCTCCTCTCTGATCTAATATTCTGCAGGTCATTGTAACCGGCTGAGCAAAGTCAAAATGTTGCATTAAAGAGGTGATAGTTTTGCCAATATCACTGTTTTAAAGGATGTACAGTTAAGGGAATATTAAGTGGGAGAAAGCCTACAAGGCTTTAGAGTATTATCAGTATCTTCATTTCTGGTATTCAGATGTTACGTGACAAAACACTTTTTTTTGTCTTTCCCATATGCACTATATGTTTGCTCAAGGGTAAATCCATAAAATGTATATACTTTATTTTGTGATTTTGCTATTTATAATGTTTTAACTGTTGCTCATTTATGGTTTGTTTTGGGTGGTGTTCATCTGTATATCACCATGTTAATTTCTAATAGAAGTGCACTTCATAGTGTATATTGTTACTGATATTAAAATACTTTATAGCATTGCCTCTGAGCAAAAGCTAGTTTTTAATTGTACAAATGAATAATCAAGTTACATGTTATTGTTTGCTTTTGACAGGGTAGGGCTCTTAAAAGAAAGAAAGGAAAAAAAAAAAAAACTTGTTTTTTCCTTATGTATCTCCCTATGCCAAACACATACCTCCCATGCATGACATGAGATCTGCAAACTGGATTTTAGCCACTGTATTTATTTAGTAAAAACAATTTCCCATTGTAGCTGACCTGAAAACCTTTTTGCTGTGACATGAAACCATGTTATTCTTATCTTCTTAAAGCACAGCCTGGGTTGGAATGGCCATGGTATTTTTTTCAGAGAATATCCTTTATCTACTATGACTGAATCCTTAGGAAATGTAAGCTAGAACCTTTGATTTTCAAGAGCTACCTAATAAGTGTAGGTTTTTTTTTTTTTTTTTTCTAGAACTTAAAGTTGGAATTTTTATGAGGTCACTGTATAATTTGAAGGATTGTATGAAACAGTTAGACATAAATTCCTTTTAAGGAATGATAAGTAGAATGAAAAGTTCCCAAGTAGTTTAAAACTCCACAGGTCAGTTTCCTTTACATTCCTGCTTTACTGGGGTTTGTAAGCTTACGGTAGAGCACTGTTGCTCAGATGCTACTGTGAACTTCCTATCAGGTGTTAGAAAGTAACTAGTTAAAAGTTTATTTTAGAATATATGGTCTTTGGGGATGAACTAAGAATTAGTTATTAGTTCCAAAGGACTGAGGACCAGTTTTCTTATTTTCACATTTATAGGAAAGAAATTCATATGTCCCTGAAGCTTCTAGGACAAAACCAAACAACTAAGGAGGGAACTCGTACAAAGCCATTTCATTGAGAAAGGGACAGAAGGAGAAATATACACGTGTACACAGACAGAATGGTTGAGAAAATGTTTTTATAGAATGTGAGGGTTAGGCTGGGCGCGGTGGCTCAAGCCTGTAATCCCAGCACTTTGGGAGGCTGAGGCGGGTGGATCACGAGGTCAAGAGATCGAGACCATCCTGGTCAACATGGTGAAACCCCGTCTCTACTAAAACTACAAAAAATTAGCTGGGCATGGTGGTGCATGCCTGTAATCCCAGCTACTCAGGAGGCTGAGGCAGGAGAATTGCCTGAACCTAGGAGGCGGAGGTTGCGGTGAGCCGAGATCGCGCCATTGCACTCCAGCCTGGGTAACAAGAGCAAAACTCCATCTGCAAAAAAAAAAAAATAATAATGTGAGGGTTATATGGATGTGTGTATATATTTACACTTAACCTCTAAAATTCTCTTCTACAGTTCTTTGTTATGAATATGCTGGAAAAGCAACATTTTGGTAATGAGACTATTATTAAAATAGATTTAAGAAAGATGAAAATTTTGTGAGTCTTGATAATTATAACTCAACAGCTACCAAAAGTTAGCACAGCTTGTCTGTGGTGCTTTTTTCCCCCACAGAAAATTTTTTTACTGTATGCAGTGGACTTATTCTATTTTCATGTTTAGAAACAAAAAGGTTTCATGTGATTCATGTGTAAGATGCACAGTATTTGACATCCTGCTTATGTAATCCCTATTCCATCTATCCAGTCTTATACTTATGGTTGGCCTCAAATCTATTGCATTTAATGACAATGTTTTATTTATTTATTTTTTTTTTGAGACGGAGTTTCGCTCTTGTTACCCAGGCTGGAGTGCAATGGCGCGATCTTGGCTCACCGCAACCTCCGCCTCCTGGGTTCAGGCAATTCTCCTGCCTCAGCCTCCTGAGCAGCTGGGACTACAGGCACGCGCCACCATGCCCAGCTAATTTTTTGTATTTTTAGTAGAGACGGGGTTTCACCATGTTGACCAGGATGGTCTTGATCTCTTGACCTCGTGATCCACCCGCCTCGGCCTCCCAAAGTGCTGGGATTACAGGCTTGAGCCACCGCGCCCGGCCGACAATGTTTTATATCTAGTTAATTTGAGTTTAATATTTTTTATTAGCCTGTAAATAAAGATGGCATCTTCTACATTAAAAAAAAAAAAGGTCCAACATTTATGGTACATGGGAGTTTTTTTCCCTTCTATTGTTTATCTAAATATTGGGTTTCATTGGGATTATTTGGAAATTATCTAATGCAAGTTTGGGAGTTTGTGCCTTTTTATGTGTGTGAACTTTTTTGAAACCACTCTATTGACAAGTCCAAATGTTTGGGGGCCTTTGAGGTAATCTTGTCCAGATAATTTTCAGGCTGTATCCTTTAATGCCATTTTTTGCTGTGGATGAATCTAGCATAGCCTGTGGCTGGTCCAACTCTTTCCCACTTTAGCCTGGGCAACTTGCTCTTTTATATATATTATGTATTGGGGTGTTTGGTAAACTATTTGATAAGAAGAGTTCCATGCTTAAAAAAAATTTGGAGAACTTATGATTTACTGTAACCCCCAGATTTAACATATGAAAAAACTGAACTTTGTTCTAACTTTCTTCAGTAATATTCCTGTTTTCCTTATTGCCTTTTTTCCCTCTCTATTATCCCATTTTGTACAGATTACAGATTATATAAGCAAAAGAAAAATCTGTGAACTATATGTATGTAATCTGATTGGGGAGCATATTCTTTATTGAAATTAAACATTATTAAGTAGCAATCAAACACAAACTTTATTAGTTTTTTTTTTATTGTTTTTTGACCTAAATCGGTGTCTTTCATTCCTGCTTCCTTAAGTAGATGAGAGACAGATGAAAATAAAATACTTAGGAAAATTATAAAAGAAAATCCTAAATTTTAATTGAATTGAAGCACTCATCATTCTATATACTCTTAGTAAGTTAATAAGCTGTAACACTATAACCAGAGTCAAAACTGTTTTTGTGAAATTGAGTTATTGGTAGTTCTACAGTAATCTTCCAGTTCATAGCTGTCAGGACTAGTTGTGGAAGAACTATGTTTTTAGCCTTACCTGGATTTGATGCTAGTTTTTTGAGTTCCTAAAGAAAAATAATGAAATCTTCTGTGAGGACCTGGCATTGAAGAGACAGTAAAGTTACTGGCCTATGTATTTTACACTCAAATTACAATTGTTTTTATGGCAGGCTGGGGGAGGGTATGGTTGGTGCTTCCCAAACTCAATTATGTTTTTGGTTTGTCTTCCCTTGAGAGAGCAAATTAAATATTTGATTAAGGTATTTTGTTGGACTAAATATTGATGAGGATAATAGATTAATACATATAGCAGATTTTATTTGTGAACTCCATTAAACCCCAAGATTCTTATTTTTGGGGGGAGGGCCAGATACATGCCTGTAATCCCAGCACTTTGGGAGGCCAAGGTGGGTGGCTCACCTGAGGTCAGGAGTTCGAGACCAGCCTGACCAACATGGTGAAAAGCCGTCTCTACTACAAATATAAAAAATTAGCTGGTGTGGTGGCACATGCCTGTAATCCCAGCTACTTGGGAGGCTGAGACAGGAGAATTGCTTGAACTTGGGAGGTGGAGGTTGCAGTGAGGTAAGGTTGCACCATTGCACTCCTGCCTGGATAACAAGAGCAAAACTCCATCTGAGAAAAAAAAAAAAATTATTTGGATTATTTGTCCTGAAGAATTTTGTGCCAAGATACACTATCAGAATTCTATAGGAGGCCAGGCGTGGTGGCTAACGCCTGTAATCCCAGCACTTTGGGAGGCTGAGGTGGGCGGATCACGAGGTCAGGAGATTGAGACCATCCTGGCCAACATGGTGAAACCCCGTCTCTACTAAAAATACAAAAATTAGCCGGGCGTGGTGACGTGTGACTGTGGTCCCAGCTACTCGGGAGGCTGAGGCAGAAGAATCACTTGAACTCAGGAGGTGGATGTTGCAGTGAGCCAAGATCACGCCATTGCACTCTAGCCTGGCAACAGAGCAAGACTCCGTCTCCAAAAAAAAAGAATTCTATAGGAGTCAGAAATGCCACTCCTAAGAATGTAGTTCAAAAGGAAACTCATAATATAGGAGAAAGAAGCTATATTAAATATACTTTGATTTCTACGTCTGTCTTCTTCAAAGCTTCTGGATCTTTTATTATAAACTCCTGATTATTTTAATTATGGATTTTGAGATACTGACAGGAGGTAGGGGAAGGCCTGGTGGTGAGGGATCAGTGCTTAACGGGATGTGAACGATTATTATTGCTAAATAGTGGAATAGAACAGAAGGCCTGTGAAAAGCTAAGTTACTGGGATGTGGAAGTAGTCTGCTCAAAATTCTTCTCTGTTAAAGGTAGTTAAATGTTCCATCAGTAATATGTAACACAGATGGACTGTACTTATGAAAGAAAATAATACCTTTTTTGCATGTAGTTCAGCAGTTACACTATTTTATATCATTAACAATGTAGTTAACTGGGAAATTCATATGTAGATATGATCAATATAACTATTCAGTTAAAAAAACATGGAAAGAATGTAGTTTTTAGGCAGTGTTACTGGCCCTATCACATGTAGTTGTCATTCACGGATACCAAAATATATGTAGTCTTTTCCATAAATCTCATTGCTGACCCTTTTTTTGAGAGGGGTCTTGCTCTGCCACCCAGGCAGGAGTACAGTGGTGCAATCACAGCTCACCGCAGCCTTGACCTCCTGGGCTTAAGTGATCCTCCCGCCTTAGCTACCCAAGTAGCTAGGAGTATAGGCATGCGCCTCCATACCCAGCTAATTAAAAAAAAATTTTTTTTTGTAGAGATGAGTTCTCTTTATGTTGCCCAGGCTGATCTCAAACTTCTGAGCTCAAGTGATCCTCCCCTGTCAGCTTCCCAACATGCTAGGATTTCAGATGTGGGCCACTGTGCCTGGCTTTCATTTCTGGCTCCAATCGGAGTGAGCTCATGGAGGCTGCATTATACTTGAAACCAGAATTCAGCAATTGGTGATGCTTTTGGTGTATACTCTGAAAGTTACCTTTGCAATGGCTTTCTGTGTGTGTGAGTGTTCTATGATATTTCTAATGGTAACAATGCTGTTGTTCTAGACATCTAACTTCTATGTTTTCTCCCATACCATGTTTCAAAGATAAGAAGGGCAGTGTGATCTTGCATACATGTCAGCTAAACATCATTTGTGTTAGAAATTGAATTCTAGTCTTACATCTTTTCCTTTTTATAGTTCCTATTTTTATTTTTCTCCTAATTATTGATATAACAACAACAGCAAATAAAAATGAGAAATAATTGGTTAAAATTTCTGAGGAATCACTTGTAACCTTTTTTCCCCCAAGTTCTTACCTAGGCCTTGTATATCATCATATATATATTTAGCTCTAGCCGGGCACAGTGACCCACGCCTGTAATCCCAGCACTTTGGGATGCTGAAGCAGGCAGATCACCTGAGGTCAGGAGTTCAAGACCAGCCTGGCCAACATGGTAAAACCCCGTCTCTACTAAAATCACAAAAATTAGCCGAGTGTGCTGGTGTGTGCCTGTAGTCCCAGCTACTCAGGAGGCTGAGGCAGGAGAATTGCTTGAACCCATTGAACCCAGGAGGTGGAGGTTGCAGTGAGCTGGGATCCCGCCACTGTACTCCAGCCTGGACAACAGAGTGAGAATCTGTCTCAAAAGGAAAAAAAAAATAGCTCTAATCAAAGCATGGATACAATCTAATCAAATTTAAAAATGCAAAATTCTAAAGTACAAAATTTTAAAACATTAACATAGTATAAACAGTTGTGATTTTTTTTTCTTGGCTGTGTGTATGTCTAAATAACATTCGCCAATTTTCATTGATAATAGCTTTGTAACACTGCATTTATTTTTAGACTTAATTTCTTCTCATTTTTATTTCTTTACTACTATAAAAGGTATGTTCCTTTTTTTTTTTTAACTCTGTGCTGTTCCATTAGGATAAATTTCCACAATGCGATCACTATCCTTTCTTCTATTTTGGTACAGTGCTAGGATTTCATGGGCCTCAATCTTGGCATAGCAAAAGGATGAAGTATAAAGACTGAGCCAGGGCTGCTTTAAAGTTGTCTTAGATTGTGATGTTAACAGGTTTAATAGCATATTACCAGTTCAAAAATGAGAGAGGGGAGGGTATAGAATGTTTCCATTGTTCTCTGCTACAAGGTTCCACAAGAATCATTCAAATGGAAACACTTGTCACTTATAGAACCCCATTCTCAAGTGGCATTTACTCATCGATTCCATCAGTCCATCAAGCAGTTAACATGTATGTATTGCACTACCAACCACTGTGTTAGCCCCTGGGAATAGGCTTAGGGAAAGACATAGCCTTTGTCCTTATCTTCTTGCAGTGGTGGTATCTTAGTGGCATTGGTCCATAGATTGGTGGCTCTGTTTCAGGGGGCTTTTTGATGATTTTAATGTAAAATTTCCCCCAAAATCTAGTAGGTGATGAATCTTTGACTTTGATACCTGGATCATATCTTGTCAATGCTAAGTTGAAGCTTGAGCAATTGCAGTGATTTTGAATTAGGTTTGGATAGGCAAAGATTCTAAGAGTGCATGTTTGAAAAAGTTTGAAAATTATATTTACTATGATATAAAATATTTGCAATGCTATTAATTTTGTACTTCTAGTTATAAGAAGACAGGAAAGCACCAACATGCTGTTGAAAGTGGTCTTGGTGGTAATCCTGTCTGTTGTATTAACTAGAGTAGAAAAACTTCAGGTTTTTGCATTTTAAAGGTTTTTAAAGATCAAAGTAAAAAAGTTACCATTTCTTTGAAGATTTTAAAATTTAATAACATTTTACAATTAGCATGAAAAGATGCATAAAGTTTTAATATTTATCCAAAAGGGCAAGGGAATAAAAAGATTAAGAAATACAATGTGGCAAACAAAAACTCTAACCTATGACGTTACTGCGACGTGTAACACATTTGCTACAGAGCAAAATGTAGCATATGATTTTGGACATGAAGCTTCAAAAGAATCTGAAAAATAAGTCTCTGGCTGGGCCGGTCATGGTGCCTGATGCCTGTAATCCCAGCACTTTGGGAGGCCCAGGCGGGTGGACCACCTGAGGTCTGAAGTTCGAGACCAGCTTGGCCAATGTGGAGAAACCCCGTCTCTACTAAAAATAGAAAATTGGCTGGGCTTGGTGGCGCATGTCTGGAATCCTAGCTACTCAGGAGGCTGAGGCAGGAGAATAGCTTGAACCCAGGAGGCGGAGGTTGCGGTGAGGTGAAATTGCGCCATTGCACTCCAGCCTAGGCAATAAGAGCAAAACTCCATCTCAGAAAAAAAAAAGCTTGCTACAAAGAAACGGTGATTTGGACCCTGTGACATTGTAATAATGCAATTCTAGTTAACTGAATCTGTTTTTAACCTGTGTTCAAGTTTTGGAGTGTTAACATTAAGTCATTTAACTCTTTCAAATGAAAATACTGTTGACTTGGTATGTGGTAAGTAAAGTCTTTATAATTGGGAGGCTGATACACAAATTGGGCTGAAATACTGCTCTACTTGTCACCATGCCTCCCTAGAATAAACTAACTGCCTTTTGATGACCGGGACGAATTGAGTGAAATCGTAACGGACAGATACGGGGCAGACAGTTTTTTTAGAATAGTCAGACTCGTAAAGGGAATGGAATTCCTTCCTCCTTATAACTTGGATTTGTTGTCTTTTTTCCTTTTAGCCCTGCCTCTTTCTTGTTGCAGTCAGTTTTGCCATCAGATAGGAACAATGTTACACTACTTGAAAAGGTATATTTTAAAATAATTCTCAATTAATTGTGACCATACTAAACTATAAAATATTACTTATTTTTGTTGATACCACAGTTTAATTTCTGTTTTCACATTTTCTAGTATTTGTACAGTTTGTGTCATTTCTGCTTATACATTTCTTATTGCTAAGTGGGAATATTGGAATTAGTTAATTCTGCCAGTGACATACAATTTCACAAAATATTAACAATCTTTTTTAGGTTCATATAACCAGCAAACTGCTAATGAAGAAAGCTTGAAGATCAGCCGTGATCATTAAGGGTTTAACATTACATATCTGTCTTTTTCAGGACACAAAGATGAAAACTCCCAAAGAAAAGAACGAAGCAATTTCTAAGAAAATACCAGAATTTAAAGTGGAAAATTCTCCATTGTCAGATATTGCAAAGAATACAGAGAGTAGTGCATTTGGAGGGTCTCTGCCAACTAAAATAAGTGATTCATTTCAAAAAGAGCAAGATCATCTGGTAGAAGAGGTGAGAAAAGACTATAATGAGTATACTTAAATGTCATTTATTGGATGGGCACACTGCCTCATGCCTGTAATCCCAACACTTGGGGATTACAGTTAATTATTGATTACCTGGATTAGTATAGGATAAAGAAGGCTATAGGTCATAAAAATTATGGTTAAAGCAAAATTAATGTGGTACAAATTGTACTGGGGAGGCAGAGGCTGGAGGAGGCTGTGGCAAGAGGAAAACTTGAGCCCAGAAGTTCGAGACCAGCATGGGCAACATGGTGAAACCCATCTCTACAAAAAAATAAAAAAAAAATAGTTGAGAATGATGGCACCTCTGAAGTCCCAGCCACCATGCCTGACTGAATGTCAGTCATTTTTCTTGTTTGTAGTATGAGGTCTAGTTTCATGGTCCCTAAGTACTTTTAAATCTCTAAAATGTACTAAGTCCTTTTAAATCGCTAAACAATATTCTGTTGTTTCTTTTCATTGACTCTATACTAAAGAAAAGATGGTTAGTCAGTCTTTTTTACTTTCCTAATTTTGAAAGGAAAAACACATTTTCTGCTTAAAATAATTTATATTAGCAATGGGATCAAATAGACGAGGAAAGTCTTAAAATCTCATGAAGCTCTGAAAGTAAAATGAAATTAATTTTCTTTAAGAATGTTTATGACAGGTGATATTCAGTATTTGAATTCCCAGAAGCACTCTTGTTTTCGTGAGGGAGAAGCCCTTTATTTTCTTGGGCCAATTTAATTATGGCTTCAAGAAGTTTATTTATTTATTTTTTTTTGAGACGGAGTTTCGCTCTTGTTACCCAGGCTGGAGTGCAATGGTGCGATCTCGGCTCACCGCAACCTCCGTCTCCTGGGTTCAAGCAATTCTCCTGCCTCAGCCTCCCGAGTAGCTGGGACTACAGGCGTGCGCCACCATGCCCAGCTAATTTTTGTATTTTTAGTAGAGACGGGGTTTCACCATGTTGACCAGGATGGTTTCGATCTCTTGACCTCGTGATCCACCCGCCTCGGCCTCCCAAAGTGCTGGGATTACAGGCTTGAGCCACCGCGCCCGGCCTTATCTATTTATTTTTTATTTAGACAGAGTCTTGTGCGGTTGCCCAGGCTGAGGCTGGAGTGCAGTGGTATAATCTGGGCTCACTGCAACCTCTGCCTCTCACCGCAACCTCCGCCTCCTGGGTTCAGGCAATTCTCCTGCCTCAGCCTCCTGAGTAGCTGGGATTACAGGCAGACGCCACCATGCCCAGCTGAATTTTTGTATTTTTTAGTAGAGACGGGGTTTCACCATTTTGACCAGGATGGTCTCGATCTCTTGACCTCGTGATCCACCCGCCTCGGCCTCCCAAAGTGCTGGGATTACAGGCGTGAGCCACCGCGCCCGGCAAGGGCAGAGTTTTTAATTTGCATGTTTTTTTTTTTTCCCAGTTTTATTGATGGTTAATAGAGAGCACTATTATGATATTACATACTTTTCTATGTTTTAGAATGTATCTCTGCTTTTTTCGTTAATTTATATCTGATAATGAGGTTTCTGGCAAAGAGGTATGTTGTCAGAATGATTTTGTTTCTTAATAGAGGTGTTACTATGCAAATTAATTATAATTGTGAGAAGAGTGCTTCTTTTAAAACTAGTCATTTTAGTGAATACAGAGCTGTCAAGCTCAAAGTTGTGGCAGATAGCAGCCTAGGTCACTGGGCAATTGGAACTGCCCCTAAATCTTCCCAGTGTAAAGATTGTTATCTATTCTTTCCTTTATAATGGGCTCTCCATTTAAGATGAGGAAATACCTTGAGTTTCATTTCACTTTACAGGATTGTACCTAGATGGTCTATACAGAGTTGTCTGGGAACTTCTTTGTTGCTTATTTTTGTGCTGTCTGCAAAAGTAGGGGCTGCTGACCATGAAGTGCTTATCAGGGGTTTGTTGCATTCTACCAATGGGCTTGGTAATCTTTGCTTTATTTTTTCTTTTCTGTTTTAGGTTGCCAGAGCAGTTTTATCTGATTCACCACAGTTCTCTGAAGGAAAAGAAATAAAATTAGAGGAACTAATTGACTCTCTGGGTTCTAACCCCTTCTTAACAAGGAACCAGATTCCCCGCACTCCAGAAAACTTGAGTAAGTCAGTAATGCTCTCTGTAACTCTTTTTTCTTTCTTTGACATTACCACTGTTAGAACCATGGCCTGACAGATCTTTTTAGCTTAGTTGGCAATGACTTTTTTTTTTTTTTTTTTGAGACAGAGTTTTGCTTTGTCACCAGGCGCCAGGCTGGAGTGCAGTGGTGTGATCTCAGCTCACTACAACCTCCGCCTCCCGGGTTCAAGCAATTCTCCTGCCTCAGCCTCCTGAATAGCTGGGATTACAGGCACGCACCACCACGCCCAGCTAATTTTTGTATTTTTAGTAGAGACAGGGTTTCACCGTGTTGGCCAAGATGTTCTCGAACTATTGACCTCATGATCCGCCCGCCTTGGCCTCCCAGAGTGCTGGGATTACAGGCGTGAGCCAGCGCGCCCGGGGGCAATGACTTTTTATTTATGCTGCTATAAGGGACTTTTATCGACATACTAAGTATGGGCATTCTCACATAACAGTCTTTTAGCAGTATTTTGTGCCTTTAGTGTACTCATTATACAGAGATAGAACATTTTGATAATATACAATTTTGTTTTTGTTGTTTTACTTGGTTTTTATCAGAAAGATCTTATTTGAGCATTAAAAAAAACTCTTGCCTCCAGGTCTGACCTGTGATCCACATATTTATAGAGTACAGAGGCTATGTTCTCCCAGTTATCAACAAGAAGCATCAGCCATAAACCATGTGTGTGGAGGTCTTTACCGCTCCCAAATGAGTCAAACTGCCCAATACCTTTTTCCGTATATCCTGTAATTTGTGTAGGCAAAGCTCTGATATTGGTGTCCTTAGGTAGGCACATCACCTTGGTTGTGTAAATAAATAATTTCTGTTTTGCTGTTGATTTAATTCAGTTTGAACTGAGCCACAGCCTGGTCAGAAACTACAGCCTCTGAACCAAGTTGGGCCCCACTTTGTGTGTTTTTGTAAATAAAATTGTATTGAACATAAGCGTATTCATTTGTTGACATTGTTTATGGCTGCTTTCATGCTATCATGGCAGAGTTAAGTAGTTAGACAGAATGGATGGCCTGCAAAGCCTAAAATATTACTGTCTGGCCCTTATAGAAAATGTTTGCCAAACCATGGCCTAGATGGACAAGAAAATTTCTTTTTAATACATGTAATTCATATGTGCTATGTAAAAGTTGATGCACATTTCAGGAACATCTGTCTTTATATGTGTTTATTTGTGTGTAATAAGTTGGAGATGGGGTTCTTTGATGATGGGATTTGTTATATTGTGGAGCCTTGTAACCCAGCCAGTATATTTATAGAACACATACTGAGTCAGGAGTTTTATCTTCAGTGTTAGAAATAAAATGATTCATTGCATGCTCTGTGTTTGAGAATGTTAGTAAATTGTGTTTTTTCCCCTTTTAATTAGTAAATGAAATTAGGAGCTCATGGAGAAAAGCTATTGAAGTGGAAGAAAACAGAACTACAGAACCAATTCAAATGGATACTGAGCATAGAGAAGTATTGCCAGAATCATCATCTGTGTTGCATGATCAAAGAGAATTTAGCATGGCCGATTTTCTCTTCGAAACCACTGTATCAGATTTTGGCCAGTCTCATTCGACTGAAGAGAAAGATGTTTCAGATTGCAAGTGTATGCCTCAGAAACATGTGGTGACCAGTCACATAGATGAACCAATAACACAAAATCAGTCAGATTTGTTAAATAAGAAAGTAATTTACAAGCAAGATTTGGAATGTATAGCCTTAACCAAGCTTTCAGAAACTAGCCAAATGGAGACATTCTCCCCTGCTGTCGGCAATAGGATAGATGTGATGGGTGGCAGTGAAGAGGAGTATACTAAAATATTGGACTACTTACAAGCTTCTTGTAACAAGCCTTCCACAAATAAAACTACCTTGTGGAACTCTTTTCAGGTATCAAGTGGAATTAGTTCTGAGAGTTTTAAAGATACTGATTTTGGCATATTACATGAAACTCTTCCAGAAGAAGTTGGTCACCTAAGTTTTAATAGTTCCAGTAGTTCAGAGGCCAATTTTAAACTGGAGCCAAATAGTCCTATGCATGGTGGCATTTTTCTAGAACATGTTGTGGAAAGGAGACAGACTACTCCAGAATCAGACTTCAATATTCAGGCTCTTTGCAGTAGATATGAGGCTCTAAAGAAATCTCTTTCCAAGAAAAGGGAAGAATCTTACCTCTCGAATCCCCTAACACCTGAAAGACACAAACCAGTATTGAGCCCTGCTACCCAAAATGTACAAACAGAGGATATGCTTAACTTTTTGGACACCCGTGATTTGCATACTGACCATACAAAGCCATCATTACGCATGTCCATTGGTGAAAGAAAACAGTCTCTTTCACCACTAATTAAATTTTCTCCAGTAGAACAAAGATTGAGGACCACAATATCATGTAGTCTTGGAGAACTACCTAATTTAAAAGGTAAGGTTTAACTAGACCTATGCATATTCACTTGTTGAAGTTTTCTCTTAACTTTTGATAAAACCAGTCCATAATGAATGCTGCATGACCTTTATTTTATTTTTTTTTATTTTTTTTTTATTTTCTTTTCTTTTTTATAGAGATGGGGTTTCACCATGTTGGCCAGGCAGATCTTGAACTCCTGACCTCAAGTGATCCACCCACCTCAGCCTCCCAAAGTGCTGGGATTAAAGGTCACCACGCCCGGCTCACCTTTATTGTTAATGTGCTCCTCTTTCCTTCATCTAGGATGAAGGGAACAATCCCTTACTGTAAAAGGTCCTTTCAGAATCTCTGTTGATGTATATATAGTTACAATTGATTTGGGATGAGGGTGGGGAAAAAAGCCCCCCAACCCAAAGCTACTGGTTTTATAATACAAATGACCAAAAAGGTAAATGTCATCAAAATCTTGTCCAGTGGAAGGTGGTTTTTAGAAAGTTGAGAAACACAATTTTAAATATCATCGTTGTAATGGTGTAATATCTCTTACTTCCTTTGAAATACATTTGGTGGGAGTGGGGAGTAGAAATAAAAGAAGCCAGGTTAGTACATGAGTTTCCTAGCCTACCATAACCAAGTACCCTAAAGTGGTTGGCTTAGAACAGCAGAAGTTTATTGTCTCTGGAGACAGCAAGTTCTAGAGGCTAGATGTCCAAAATCAAGATGTTGAAAGGGCATCTTCCCTCTGAAGCCATTAGAAGAGGATCCTTTTCCTCTTCTAGCCTCTGGTAGCGCCAGGCATTCCTTGGCTTGTGGCAGTGTAATTTCTAACCTTTGCCTCTGTTGTCACATGGTATTCTTCCCTTGTGTGTCTATGTGTCTTAGAAGGACACAGTCATATTAGCTAATTAATGGGTCACCCTACTCCAGTATGACCACTTCTTAGCTAATTATATCTGTAATGACTGTATTTCCAAATAAGGTCACATTCAGAGGTACTGGAGTTAGAGCTTCAACATATCTTTTTGGGGGACACAATTCAGTCCTTAACAGTTAGTATTAATAAATATTGAAGCTAAGCTTACTTTTCTTCACTTTTGTATGTTTGAACATTTTCTTCATAAAAGGTTAAAAAAATTGCTCTTATAGCTCATTAGGACTGATAAGGATCTGGCGATACAGATTTATTACATATTACTCTGATTTGCCCCTAATAGTTATACACTACTACATTGAAAAGTATTTGCCTGGGCACAGTGGCTGATGCCTGCAATACCAGCACTTTGCGAGGCCAAAGATGGGAGGATTGCTTGAACCCAGGAGTTCAAGATCAGCCTCAGCAACACAGGGAGACTGTTTCATTACAAAAAATTAAAAAAATTAGCTGAGTATATTGGCGCATGCCTGTGGTCCCAGGTACGCATTAGGCTGAGGTGGGAAGATTGCTTGGGCCTGGGAGTTTGAGGCTGCAGTGAGCTATGATCATACCACAGCACTCCAGCCTGGGTCACAGAGCAAGTCCCTGTCTCAGGAAAAAAAAAAGTATTCTAAGAGGAGTGTATTGATCTTTGGAGAAAGAGGGTACTTTGGTGAGAATAATAGTAATTTTATCATAATTGAGTGTTTGCTACTGCTTGGAATCTGTCCTATTTATTTTTCTTTGTAATATTTGCTTATACTTTACTTTTTTTCTTTTTTAAATCAATTTGCAGAAGAAGACATTTTGAATAAGAGCCTTGATGCAAAAGAACCTCCATCTGACTTGACAAGTTGAAGATGTACCTGTTTAATACGACTATGATGCACTTAAATTGAAGCTATGCCACAGGATAGAAACTGATTTATAACTTAAATACATATTGGAAGTGTAGCACTGTTTTTCAAGGTTTAAAAAAAATTCCAAATGCCTTTTAGCCTTCTTTAATATTTTTAGGTAAGGAAAGTATGTTAGGATTTTTTCTTTTTGTAGGTATATGAGATTGAAATGTGAAGTATTTGGAAAGCAAATGTCAAGCAATGGGAAGCCATTTTGATTTCCTGAGTAATCTTGTAAGCATTAGGCATAAATGACAAAGTACTAGTGTAATTCTTATAACTTAAGTCAGTTAATATAAGGATAAGTAGTTTTTGTTGTATGTTCACTAAGTGGTTAATAGCCATTGAATATACTAATCTTAAATCTTAGGGAAGTATACAACTTTTACTGTTTCTTTATGGAACATTCTGGCTAACCAGAAAAAGCGAGAAAAATAGTGCCTTGTGATGTGTAGTCAAGATGACAAATTTTAAGACTGGAAAAGCTCTAAAGAGGCTTCATGATTATTCAAGTAGTATGATCCCAAGTAGTGATGTTTGGTAGAATAAAGCGCATGTGATGATTAAGTGAAGACTGGGGCAGAATGATTTAAAAAAAGGAAAAAGATGGAAGAAGATGAGTAGACACTTGCAAGGAACACTGTCAAACTATAAATCCATCCAGTGGGTTGTATAACATTTACGTTTAGTCTAATTTAGACTTTTATAATTTAATCCTAGTTTAATATTTTAACAAAAAATATAAATTTTCATTAGTCTGTTTTATTGTTGTTGGGTTTTTTTGAGGTGCCCTCTGTTGGGGGAGAGGAACAAGGAACAACCATCAAAATTCCTCATTCCCTGTAGAATAGCCTCACAATAACTTGAGAAAACTGAACTTGGGGTTAAATAACTTGGCATGTTGGCACAGTCTCCTGCCTCATTCCTTCAGATGCCCTGCCCAGAGAAAGACTTGTGTCTAGCATCTAAGTGAACACATACTATCGCCCTCTGTAAAGCAGGAGGAATGGAACAGGCACTGGAAGGGTGATCTTACCTACAGTGCCCTGCATAGACCCCGTCTCACAGCCATCAAAATCTTGTCCACTAGTCCCCAAGGAACTGGCAAGGAGAGAATGTGGAGGGGAAATTTATGGAAGTAAGTGGCTTAACAGTCATCTTTCTTCACTTATCTTGGGCTACCTGTCTCTAAGTCGTTTGTCCTGTCCCAGTGTGAAGACTCATCTTTTTGTGAGAAAAGACAAAAGAAAGCACTTGTAACTACCTTCTTTGTAATGGAAAAGGAGGAAGAAAAAGCTTCACCTAAGCTGCTGTCTTTTATTAGTTAATACAACAAATCAGGGACTCAGCAGGTCTATGGGGAAACTATTCTTTAGTCTGCTTTAAGAAAACTCAGGATCTGAAAATCTTAGCATGGAAGGCTGTCTTATCAGCATCTGCAGAAGTGCCATGGCCATTGCTAGACACTTAATGTGCATTATTTCACTTAATTATATTTTAAATATGCTTCCCTGGTAATTCTTCAGCCCCACAAAGAGTGAGAACTGCTGCTAGGAAATAGAGATTCACATTTAACCCTGTGGTACTTTTAAGAAGCAGGTATGTGGTTGCATATATGCTTTGGTAGAGATTGTTAACCATCTAATAGGGAAGCTCAGTTTCGCCAGTCAAGTCTGAGAAGCCCTTAATTACTGAGAATCAAAAGAGCAGAATCTGTAGACATTTTGGATTTGTTTAAAAAAAAAATGTTAAGTGAGTTATACCTGTGATAGGCTGAAAGTTTTTGACATTCTTTCCTGTTCTTTATGTGCCAGTACCATAAACAAAATTATCTCACATGTATCACTTTCTTTTCCTAAACTACTGTGATTGCAGCTTTTTGCCTTCAGCCTTTTCCCTATCCAGTAGCTCCTGCATAGTTGCCTTGTGATCTTAAGGAACTGTTTTGATTGGGTCACTTCCTTGCTTAAAATTCCCTTAATGGTTCATTGTTAATTCTAGAATTAAGTTCAAATTTAAAGACATGTAAGATCCCTTTAATGGATTTTGTCTATTCCCCCTTCCACTGTAATCTCCCATTTTTTTACTGAACTGTTTCAGTGAGCATGGGTCTTTAGAAACCTTGATTTACAATTCTTCTGAGGCAGGAATACCTTGCCTTCCTCTCCTAGCTTACCACAATTACAGCTCTATTTTAAATCTCAGAACAAATCTGACTTCTACATTGAAGTCTTAATCTACCCTTTTTATATCCATGTGCCTAACTCCTCCTCTGAAATCTTCTATGATTTGTCTTTTTATTCATTTAATATTCCACTAATTTTATTATTTTTTTATGTTTGTGTGTGGTCTCTCTAGTTATAGCAGTGCATACATAAATACAGATACACCTATGTAAATATGTGTTGGGTGTATGCATTCATACATATACCCCAAGGGCCATGTGTCATCTTTAGCAATATTTAAGTATTGGAATTGTTTTGTTTGCCCCCTATATCGTGGAATAAATGGTAAAGAGGGCGAAGTTATTGCTGTAAGTATATTTCTCATTACATTAACATTAGACATTATATAGAATGTATTTTGTTTTATTCACTATTTGTTAAGATACAAAGGTGTATAAACTGACTTCTACATCAGCTTGAAAACCTGAGATAATGCTAAAATGTTTTAGTTATTTTAAATGTTTAAAGAGGGAAGCGTATAATATTGCTAAACGTGAAAAATGTTATCAAGTAGAATAAAGAATAGTTGAAGTTAACATTTGGGGGAAATTTAACTGAAAACAAAAATACAAGTATTTTGAAACCTTTTCTTTACCATAAGTCTCTTGACTTTGAAGTCAAATTTATCTAAAGTAAAAACAGGAATTCTGGAGACCTATATAAAAGTTATTATTTTCCTACTCTGAGTGTACTAAAATTAAAATACATTGAATGAAGTTTTCCTCAATGTACAAGTATTGAAGTAAATGTTTCTTTTGTATTATGTTGCAGATATAGTTAACTCTAGAAGTGACCTTTTTCCTTATGCACTGTGAATAGCAAGTCGGCATCCTATGTTTAAAATATTTGAGAATCCTCTATGGGACTCTTAGTAAATGTTTTAGATACTGTTGTTTTCAATAAATATT
The DNA here is from genome assembly GCF_009761245.1 of Sapajus apella. Taxonomy (NCBI): domain Eukaryota; kingdom Metazoa; phylum Chordata; class Mammalia; order Primates; family Cebidae; genus Sapajus; species Sapajus apella. Next base: position 14,689,706 of record NW_022436982.1, read on the forward strand.
TTATATTATCTGGCTCTGGAATTTCCTATATAATATCAAAAAGAACTATGTCCCTGCAAACTGTAGGATGATGACATATAAAGGTATATTAATAACCTGATCTGCAAAATAAATTTGAGAGGTTCAGCGATTCAGGTAAACATATTTTGTTATTGCCATTTTAATTACTAGATTTACTGTATGTAATTTTTTTTTTTTTTTTTTTTGAGACGGAGTTTCGCTCTTGTTACCCAGGCTGGAGTGCAATGGCGCGATCTTGGCTCACCGCAACCTCCGCCTCCTGGGTTCAGGCAATTCTCCTGCCTCAGCCTCCTGAGTAGCTGGGATTACAGGCACGCACCACCATGCCCAACTAATTTTTTGTATTTTTAGTAGAGACGGGGTTTCACCATGTTGACCAGGATGGTCTCGATCTCTTGACCTCGTGATCCACCCGCCTCGGCCTCCCAAAGTGCTGGGATTACAGGCTTGAGCCACCGCGCCCGGCCCTTTATGTAATATTTTTAAATGATTTTTAAAAGTATATCTATAGCATCAGTTTCTCATCTGGAGTCTTTATACTAGTTTATTGCCAATGACCCTAATTAATATTTATAAATTATACCTGAATAGCTTCTTACTCTTCATGAGTGGTGTCATCACATCTGCTGCTAGAAAGGGATTAATAAATATTAAATAATTTTATAAAGCCTTAGAAATTCTAAAGCCCTATCACTTACATTTACTGCCTATACAAAGATAGCACCTAGGGTGTAAAATGAGAGACTTAGAGTTGATCACAGGTCTCTTGACTCTAAAATACTTAGATTTCTTTTCCATCTATAAGGCAGCTATTGCTGGAACTGGAATGGAACACTTTAGATATGTTTTCCAATTTTACTATACCACATTGCCAATCCAAATTAGAAACCTCAGAATCCTTCCTCAAAAGTTGGTGATCTAAGAATCTGGTTCAGTATTATCCAATTTCCAGATAAATACAAATGGGAAAGTGATCTTGCCCCCAAATAAGTGAAACTCTTCCTTGAGGGAGGTTGGTTAGCTTCCTGGGCTTTGGCTTACTCAGTATGCAAATTTGGAATTATATGAAGGAATAATCTATATCTAAAAAGCTGGGACCCATTACCAGTGCTGATCTGTGCATGCAAGTTATAAGAACAAAAAAAATGGCCAAGTGAGGTGGCTCATACCTGTAATTCCAGCACTTTGGTAGGCCGACGCAGGCAGATCACTTGAGGTCAGTAGTTGGAGACCAGCCTGGCCAGCATGGTGAAACCTCGTCTCTACTAAAATTACAAAAATTAGCTGGGCATGTAGTCCCAGCTACTTGGGAGGCTGAGGCAAGAGAATGGCTCGAACCTGGGAGGCAAAGGTTGCCGTTAGCCTAGATCGTGCCATTGCACTCCGGCCTGGCAACAGAGGGAGACGCCATCTCAAAATAAACAAATAAATAAAAAGCTAGGATTCTTATGGTTAACTTTTCAGTGGAAGTAACGGGGTGTAATGATTAGGAGAGTCAGTAGTCAGATTGCCTGGATTTAGCTGTATGACCTTAATAAGGTCATAGCAGTTTGCTTATCTGTTAAAATAGAAAGTAACCTACCACATAGGTTGTGAGTATTGAGTAAGATAAATGCACACGTGTTTTAAGAACACCTGACATTCCCGGGCACAGTGGCTCACACCTGTAATCCCAGCACTTTGGGAGGCTGAGGTGGGCGCATCACCTGAGGTCGGGGGTTGGAAACCAGCCTGACCAACATGGAGAAACCCTGTCTCTACTAAAAATACAAAATTAGCTGAGCGTGGTGGCAAAACACCTGACATTTAGTAAGGGATCAAATATTCAAATAGGTTTCACGTCAGTAATTTGGGGAAGAATGGCTCAGTAGGTGGTAATGGTAGTTAACACATAGTACTGAGTATGCCCTAGGCACCATTCCTAAATACTTTTCATGTTGAATTTAATCCTTTAACAATCCTCTCAAGTGTTTTTTGTTTTTGAGATAGGCTCTTGCACTGTCAACCAAAACCGGAGGGCAATGACACAATTATACCTCAGTGCAGCCCCTCCCTCCTGGACTCAAGCAATCCTCGTTTCTCAGCCTCCCAAGTAGCTAGGACTATAGGCAAGCACCACTATGCCCAGCTAATAAAAAAAATTTTTTTTTTTTTGTGGAGACAGGGTCTCGCTATCTTGCCCAGGCTGGTCTTGAACTCCTGGTTTCAGGTGATCCTCCCAACTCAGCTTCCCAAAGTGCTGGGAAGTGAGCCACCATGCCTGGCTATGAAGTAGTATTCTGACCCACAGTTTACAAATAAGGATACAAGTGTAGTGAAATTAAGTATTTTGCCCATGTTCAGAGAGCTAGTAAGTGAAGGGACCAGAATACTGACTCAGGTGGTCTAGCTTGACCCCACAGCATAAGCACTTCTACAGCTGTTACCAAACATCACTCAAGTGCTGGGGGCTAAACTCACAAAATCAAATATGCCACTTAATCAGTATTTGTGGGCAGTCAGAATTTAGATTTACATATTAAGCACTTTAAAGTTATTTCAAATAAGACCATGTTTTAAATTGCTAACACGTTTATTCATGAATGAAGCCAAGAAGAGTTTATAAATGCATTTTAATACCTTGCTGATAAAATAGTAACATTCCATCTTTGCAATCTGATACGGAATACAGTAAGATACTGGTAAAGGCTTTGATGTGCATATCTATTATAACCAGGTAATCAGAACACACACGAACCACCTACTTTAGTGTTACACCATACCATCTTCTCAGAAAAGCCAGCTTCAAGCTCTATTGGGTAGGTAAGTAGCGTCCAATGTTAAAGACTGGAGAGCAGGGGAAAAAGATGAAAGGAGAAAGCAGCGCACACTTCAAAGCCCACTTTTAAGCACACGACATTATGAATGTTAAAAATAAAGGATGCAAACAAAAAAGGAATTGGGCATTTTCAGAAAGAGCATTTGGGACTATTCAACGCATGAGGAGACTGTGCTTGGGGCCATCCACTCTCTCCAGCTTCTCAAAGTGTTTCCTGGCATTGCGAATGTTGATCAGGGTGGCCGCAGAAGGGATCGACGGATCTGACATGACCACCATCACGTACGTGTTTGAGGTGAAGATGTCGATGAAAGCTGCGAAGTTGGAATTCCTAACTTCCATGCTCTGAAAGGAAGCGGCCAATTTACTGCAGCTCAGCTTGAACTGCTTGATGATGTTGCTGATCTTCTCAAACCGGTGGACGTCGCGCTGCTCTTTGCACTGGTAGTGGGAAATAACCAAGAACGTAGCTCTTTCGAACAGCAGAACTTCATCGGCCTCGATGATTTGGGCAAAATTCCTGAGGTTCATCTCCAGCTGCTGAACGTTGGGAATTAGCTGGTAGACGATGCTGGACCAGGCTTTGTAGAGCGTCTCATCCCAGATGGACGTTCGAAAACAAGCACACTCCAGCGGGCGAGACAGACGCCTCAGGTCTTCCTCTCGCTCTTTAAAAATCAGGTCACGCTGATCTTCCTGAACCAGATCCATTTTGTGCACCAGGCAGAAGATTTTGGCGTCAGGAGAGTTCTGGAGGATGGCCTCCAGACATGACTGGTAATAATGCATATCCTTTTCCAGTTCACGGCTCTCCACGTCAAACACGTAAATCAAAACCTCTACGTTACGGAAGATGTTGTCTCGCTGGCTGGTGAAGTAATTTTCCATGAAGGTGTCCTGACCGCCACAGTCCCACAGGTTCAGCACCAGGTTCCCCAGGAATCGGACGTGGGAGTGCTCCACGTCAATGGTGGCCCCCAGGCGCCGGGTGTCGCGAGCAATATAATTGGCGAAGATAATCGACCTCATGCTGGTCTTCCCCGACCCGCTCTTTCCCATCAGCAGCACCTTTTTCTTCATGGCTGTATTTGGCATCACCCGCCGGGGCCGCCGCGGACTGGGCCTGAGAGCGCGGCCTACACGCAGCGCCGAGGGAGGGAGACAGGGCTGCCGGGAGCTCACAGGCCGGGCCTCGCTCCGCTCCGCCGCGCAGCTGGGCAGGCAGGAGAGCCGAGAGCGCGAGTTAGGAGCTGGAGAGGCTGCGGCTGGGCTGGTTCTTTCTCAAAGGGGAGCGGCTGCGGCGGTCGGCGACAACTGCACCGGAGACGCGCTCGCCTTCCGGAGAGAAGAGCCGCTGCGTCCTCGCCACCGCCCACTTCCGGCGGCGATCTCGCGAGAGCTCCTGCGCTCAACCGTCCCTGCCGGAGGAGCTTTGAAAAGCTGCTATTTTAATGAAACCCAACTGTGCAGCGCGAGCCCTAAGATGGAAGGGAAGTCCAAGAACTCCGGTGTTTTGTTCTGTTGCAGCTGGGCTTGCGGTTGCTAGGGTTACGTGTACGGTTGGCAGGGGGAAATGCTGCCCTCTCGTGGCCAAAAAAAAGCCTCAACCACCACCACCACCACCACCGCAACTGGCTTTAGGAGCGAGATGCGCTGGGCGGGTTTCTGCAGCTGACAGATGAAGTGGAGGTAAAGCCCAGCGGGATCCCAGTCCACTTAGGACTCCCGGGGTTTCCTGGCTCAGTGAGTACAAGGGCAGGGCGGATGGAGACTGTGCAGGTGCGGAAAGTGAGACTTAGACAAGTTAAGCGATTGCCCGCTGCTGCGCAGCTAGATGGCAGCAAGTCCCTCCTGGGAGACATCCTGGCTTCCAGATGTGCTTTAAATTCCTTTCTCCCATCTGCTTTCCCCGTAATCTCAGACTTTAGAATTTATAATTAGAATTCCAAAGCTCGAGGAAACGATAATATGGAATTCCATGCATTAGTTCCATCCTTACAGTAACCCTGTAAATTAATAATACTATTTTCAAGTGAGGGAATCAAAGGTTAGGGAGGTTAAGTCACTTGACCAAATTACACAGATACTAAATGATGAAATGGAATTTGGTTTTAGACTGACTGCAATACATTTGCCTAACAATAGGCCACACTATGCCCCTCTAAAGCATAATATGATTCTACTCTTGATCCTCGAGTAGATGAGTGAATCAGTGTCATACAGTATCATTCATTCAGAATGAATGAGAGTCATCAGGATACTGAAGCCTCTACATCTACCTTAAAGCCCCTCTTCCCTCCCTCCCTTCCTCCCTTCCTTCTTTTGACAAAGTTTCACTCTTGTCGCCTAGGCCGGAATGCAATGGCAGGATCTCAATTCACTGCAACCTCCGCTTCCCTGGTTGAAGCAATTCTCCTGTCTCAGCCTCCCAAGTAGCTGAGATTACAGACGCCTGCCACCATGCTTGGCTAATTTTTTTTATTTTTTTTTTAGCAGAGATGGGATTTCACCCTGTTGGCCAGGCTGGTCTTGAATTCCTGACCTCAGGTAATCCACCCACCTCGACCTCCCAAAGTGCTGGAATTACAGGCGTGAGCCACCATGCCCAGCCTTCTTTTTTTTTTTAAATTTTTAAATGTATTTTTAGAGACAGTGTCTTTCTCTGCCAACCCGGCTGGAGTGCAGTGGTAAGATCATAGCTCACTGTCGCCTGCACCTTCTCGGCTCAAGGGATCATCACATGCCAGCCTCCCAGGTAGCTAGGACTATAGGCATGTGCCACTATGCCTAATTTTTTTTTTTTTTTTTTTGAGTTGGAGTTGTTGCCCAGGCTGAAGTGCAATGGCACGATGTCGGCTCACCACAACCTCCGCCTCCTGGGTTCAAGCGATACTCTTGCCTTAGCCTCCTGAGTAGCTGGGATTGCAGGCATGCGCCACCACGCCCAGCTAATTTTGTAATTTTAGTAGAAATGGGTTATCTTCATGTTGGTCAGGCTGGTCTCGAACTCCTGACCTCAGGTGAGCTGCCCTCCTCAGCCTCCCAACGTGCTGGGATTACAGGCTTGAGCCACCGCGCCTGGCCTAATTTTTAAATTTTTTTTGGTAAATCTTTCTTATTTTCTATTTCTGTCTTTTTATTCCACTTTCCAGGAGATTTTTCTCATCTTAATTTTCTAACTCTTTGGAGTTTTGAAATTTAATAATCATATTTTAAATTTCTATAGGCTGTTCTATGTTCTTTTTAAAAACATAAAATTATTTTATTGGAATAAATATCTTCTTTTATCTCTCTGATGATAATAGCAGCATTAACAAAAGTTTTTGTCCTCTATTTAGTCTTGGTTTCGTCCAAGTTTCTTTTGTTTGTATGTTCTTTTGATCATTTTTATGTTAGAAACTTTCCTCAGTTGTTCAGTGATTGTTGGTCGTCTGCTCCTATTTAAAGTTATTTAAAACCTATGGGTAGCAATGAAGACTATCAGGTTCATTGAAATGACTGGGCCATTTCTTTGAAGAAACTCTTGCTGTCTGCCACCTTCAGACCTGTTGTCTTTGGCTGGTTAGATTCTCCCAGGATTCTTCTACTGGGCTTGGGTAAGTATAAGCCTGATAAATAGCATTCTGGTTACTAAGTGTGAGAAGAAAGCTAGGTTGCTAATATTCAATTTATAGGCCAACTTAATCCTGTTTACAGTATGGTACCCTAGTCCTCAGTGTCTCTGGTGTTCTCCTAGTCCAGAGACCCCCCTGTCTTACTCTTTGCAGGGAATAAAAACTGCTAGTCTTCTTAGATGGGAGATGGGCAATTGCCCAGCTATGTGAAACTGCAAGGAGATAAGTCTAATTGCATCTTAAACAGCTCTTCAAACAGTTTCTCCTTTTATAGTATAATCTCTGATTCTGCTGATTCTTGAATCATTTGGAGGTTCTGTGGTAAAAATGTTGCTTCTTGGCTTTCCCTACTACTGGCTAAGGATTTAGCTTTCTTGAGTCAGCTAAAGTCAGTTACCATTCTTGCTTGTGCACTCCTGCTTCCAAAAATTTGATTTTATGATCTCTTACTCCCTCCCACCCTTTTTTTTTTTTTTTTTTTTTTTTTTGAGATGGAGGAGTTTTGCTTTTATTGTCCAGGCTGGAGTGCAATGGCTCAATTTCTGCTCACCATAACATTGCCTCCTCCTCCCAGTTTAAGCAATTCTCCTGACTCAGGCTCCTCAGTAGCTGGGATTACAAGCATGCGCCACCACACCCGGCTAATTTTGTATTTTAGTAGAGATGGGGTTTCTCCATGTTGATTAGGTTGGTCTCGAACTCCCAACCTCACATGATTTGCCTGTGTCAGCCTCACAAAGTGCTGGGGTTACAGGCGTGAGCCACCACACGTGGCCACTTACTTCTCTTCCGTTCTTGCCATCTCATGCCATTTCTCTCATTTTTGTGAGATTCTGGAGAAAGATAAATGCATGTGTTCAATCTGCCAGCTTAACTGGAAATAGGAGAGAAATTTTAATCTAAAATACTCAAAATGGAATAATAATAATTTGATAGTAATACTGAAAGGGAATTGAAAAGTGTTTTTGTTTGTAATTTTTGTGGGTACATAGCAGGTATATATATTTATGAGATACATGAGATACTTTGATACAGGCATGCAATGCATAATAATCACATCATGGTAAATGGGGTATCCATCCCCTCAAGCATTCATCCTTCATGTTGCAAACAATGCAATTATACTCTTTTTTTGGCCAGGCTGGAGCGTAGTGGCTCGATCTCAACTCACTGTAGCCTCTGTTTCCTGAGTTCAAGCGATTCCCCTGCCTCAGCCTTCCAAGTAGCTGGGATTACAGGTGCCCACCACCATGCCTGGCTAATTTTTGTATTTTAGTAGAGACAGGGTTTCACCATGTTGGCCAGGCTGGTCTGGAACTCCTGACCTCAGGTGATATACCCACCTCTGCCTCCAAAAGTACTGGGATTATAGGCTTGAGCTACCATGGCAGGCTCAATTATACTCTTTTAGCTATTTTTGAATGTACAATGAAATTATTATTGACTATAATTACCCTGTTGTGGTATCAAATACTAGGTTTTTTTTTTTTTTTTTAGAATTCTGAGACAGGGTCTTACTCTGTGGCCTAGGCTGGAGTACAGTGTTGTGATCACTGCTCACTGCAGCTTCCACCCTCTGGGCTCAAGCAGTCCTCCCACATCAGTGCCCCCGAGTAACTAGGACTCCTGGTACACACTGCTGTGCCTAGCTAATGTTTGTAAAGACAGGGTCCCAGTATGTTGCCCAGATTGGTCTTGAATTCCTGAGCTCAAGCGATCTGCCTGTCTTGGCGTCCCAAAGTGCTGGGATTACTGGTGTAAACCCACATGTCTGGCCCCTACTGGGTCTTATTTATGCTTTGTAACTACTTTTTGTACCCATTAACCATCCTCATATCCCCCCCCCAACCCTCCTATTATCCTTCCCAGCCTCTGGTAACCATTCTTCTACTCTCTGTGTCTATGAGTTCAATGGTTTTAATTTTTTAGCTCCTACAAATAAGTGAGAACATGCAAAGTTTATCTTTCTGTGCCTGGCTTATTTCACTTAATTAACATAAGAGCTCCAGTTCCATCCATGTTGTTGCAAATGACAGGATCTCATTCTTTTTAACGGCTGAATAGTGTATATTTATCACATTTTCTTTTTTGGAGGGACAGGGTTTTGCTCTGTTGCTCAGGCTGGAGTGTAGTGGTGCAGTCTTGGTTCAGTGCAACCTCTGCCTCTCAGGCTCAAGTGATCCTCCCACCTCAGCTTCCTGAGTAGCTAGGACTACAGGTGCACACCACCATGCCTGACTAATTTTTGAATTTTTTTGTAGAGACAGGGTTTTGCTATATTTCCCAGGCTGGTCTCAAACTCCAGAGCTCAAGTGATGCTTCCACCTTGGCCTCACATAGTACTGGTATTATAGGCGTCAGCCACTGTACCTGGCCACATTTTCTTTATCCATTTATCTGTTGATGGACACTTAGGTTGCTTGACTATTGTGAACAGTGCTGCAACAAGCATAGGAGTGCAGATATATCTTTGATAGACTGATTCCCTTTTTTTTGGGTATATACACAGCAGTGGGATTGCTGAATCATATGATAGCTCTAGTTTTAGTTTTTTGAGGAACTTCCAAACTGTTCCCATAGCGGTTGTACTAATTTACATTCCTGCCAACAGTGTACAGGGGTTCCCTTTCCCCACATCCTCACCAGCATTTGTTATTGCCTATCATTTGGATAAAAGCCATTTTAACTGGGGTGACATGATATCTTATTGTTGTTTTGACTTGCATTTCTCTGATGATCAATGATTTTGAGCACCGTTTTATATTCCTGTTTGCCATTTATATGTCTTCTTTTGAGAAATGTCTGTTCAGATCTTTTGCCCATTAAAAAATTTAGATTATTAGATTTTTTTTCCCATAGAGTTGTTTGAGCTTCCTATATATTTTAATTAATTTTTTTATCAGATGGGTAGTGTGCAAATAGTATATCCCATTTGGTGGGTTGTCTCTTTGATTTGGGGATTGTTTCTACTACTGTGCAGAGGCTTTTTAACTTGATGTATGCCATGTGTCCATTTTTGCTTTGGTTTCTTGTGCTTGTGGGGTATTACTCAAGAAGTTTTTGTCCAGACCAGTGTTCTGGAGAGTTTCCCCAATGTTTTCTTGTAATAGTTTCATGGTTTCAGGTCTTAGATTTAAGTCTTCAATCCATTTTGACTTCATTTTTGTATATGGTAAGAGACAGGGGTCTAGTTTCCTTCTTCTGCATATGGATATTCAGTTTTTCTGGCACTATTTATTGAAGAGACTGTTTTTTCCCCATGCATGTTCTTGGCACCTGTGCTGAAAATGAGTTAGCTGTAGATGTATGGATTTGTATCTGCATTTTCTTTTCTGTTCTATTGGTCTATGTGTCTGTGTTTATGCCAGTACCATGCTGTTTTGGTTACTATAACTCTGTAGTATAATTGGAGTTCAGGTAATGTGATTCCTCCTATTTTGTTCTTTTTGCTCAGAATAGCTTTGGCTATTCTGGATCTTTTTTGGTTCCATATACATTTTAGGATTGTTTTTTCTATTTCTGTGCAGAATGTTATTGGTACTTTCATAAGGATTTCATTGAATCTGTAGATTGCTTTGGGTAGCATGGACATTTTAACAAAATTGATTTTTCCAATTTATGTACATAGAATTTTTTCCATTTTTTGTGTCCTCTTCAATTTATTTCATCAGTGTTTTATAGTTTTCATTGTAGAGATCTTTCACTTCCCTGGTTAAGTTAATTCCTAGGTATTTAATTTTATTTGTGTCTATCATAATTGGGATTACTTTTTACATTTTTTTGTTTCAGATTGCTCGCTGTTGGCATGTAGTAGTGCTCCTGATTTTTGTATGTTGATTTTGTATCCTGCAATGTTACTGAATTTGTTGATCAATTCTAATAGTTTTTTGGTGGAGCCTTTAGGTTTTTCCAAATATAGTATCATATCAACTGCAAACAAAGATAATTTGACTTCTTTTTTCCAGTTTGGATGCCCTTTATTCTGAAAGGGAATTTTTGCAAGAGTTTTTTTTTTTTTTTAATGCTTTATTGAGGTATAATTTTAATTCTGTAAAATTCATTTATTGTATGTAAGTATATAGTTCTGTCACTGCCACTAAATTTTACAGTATTTCTACCATCCCCAAAAGTTCCCTTGTCCCTGTTTGCATTTGATCTCTGCTCCTACCCTGAGACCCAGGCAACTGCTTGTCCGCTTTCTGTCTGTAAAGAATTACCTTCTTGAGAAACTTCAGATAAGTGGAATAGTGCAATATATAGTTTTATGACCTCTTTCTTTCTCTCTCTTTTTTCTTTTATTCTTTTTTTTGGAGACAGAATCTCACTCTGTTGCCCAGGCTGGAGTGCAGTGATGCCATCTTGGCTCAATGCAACCTCTGCTTCCAGGGTTCAAGTGATTCTCCTGCCTCAGCCTCCCAAGTAGCTAGGATTACAGGTGTGTGCCACTACGCTTGGCTAATTTTTTGTATTTTTAGTAGAGATGGGGTTTTGTCACATTGGCCAGGCTGGTCTTGAACTCCTGGCCTCAAGTGATCCACCCGCGTCGGCCTCCCAGAGCCACTGCACTCAGCACTTTTTCTTTTTAAAAACATTTTCCTCCAGGCGCGGTGGCTCATGCCTGTAATCCCAGCACTTTGGAAAGCTGAGGTGGGCAGATCACCTGAGGTTGGGAGTTCAAGGCCAGCCTGATCAACATGGAGAAACCTCATCTCTACTAAAAATACAATAAGTAGCCAGGTGTGGTGGGGCACGCCTGTAATCCCAGCTACTCAGGAGGCTGAGGCAGGAGAATTGCTTGAACCTGGGATGCGGAGGTTCCAGTGAGCCACGATCATGGCATGGCACTCCAGCCTGGGCAACAAGAGCAAAACTCCATCTCAAAAAAAAAAATTGTTTTCCCCAACATCTTTAATCAAATTTTACTCATGCTAAATGAGTTGTATTAGGTGCTCGACCTCTTCAAATGCTCATGTCTTAGGAGGGTATCACTATTTGAAATCCTAAACCATTCATTTGCTTTTTTTTTTTTTTTTTTTTTTTTTTTTTTTTTTTTT
>NW_022436982.1:14701312-14790568 GCF_009761245.1 Sapajus apella
GCCTCCTGGGTTCAGGCAATTCCCCTGCCTCAGCCTCCTGAGTAGCTGGGATTACAGGCACGCGCCACCAGGCCCAGCTGATTTTTTGTATTTTTAGTAGAGACGGGGTTTCACCATGTTGACCAGGATGGTCTCGATCTCTTGACCTCGTGATCCACCCGCCTCGGCCTCCCAAAGTGCTGGGATTACAGGCTTGAGCCACCGCGCCCGACCTCATTTGCTATTTCTTAACAAAAATTTTTGAAAAGCATATAAGCTCTACCCTTATCTTTGGATTACAACGGTTAAGTACAAAAAGAATTCATTTAACATCTTATAAATCATTCCAATTATACATAAAAGCACCTACGATTTTTTTTTTTTAAATAAAAGATTCAGAGTGCACTGCACCTTTGGAACATATAACATTTAAAAAGTGAAGTCCCAGACCTGTATCTCTCTCAAAGACATAAAACATGATGGAGCCAACCAACTACTCTTCTCAACTAGGTTCTTAAAATGTAGCACTCAACAGAAGTAAATTATTGCGGCTGGGCACGGTGGCTCATGCCTGTAATCCCAGCACTTTGGGAGGCTGAGGCAGGCGGATCATGAGGTCAGGAGTTCAAGACCAGCCTGACCAATGTGGTGAAACCTCGCCTGTACTAAAAATACAAAAATTAGCCAGGCATGGTGGTATATGCCTGTAGTCCCAGCTACTTGGGAGGGTGAGGCAGGAGAACCGCATGAACCTAGGAGGCGGAGGTTGCAGTGAGCTAAGATTGTGTCACTGCACTCCAGCCTGGGTGACAGAATGAGACTCCACCTCAAAAAAAAAAAAAATTATTGCATATCCAGCAACTTCTTTATCACTTGATTTCTTTAAACTATACTAAAATTTCTCAAAGGAGAAATTCAATTCTCTAAGCATGGCCTTTCTCTTTATTTTTTTTATTTTTATTTTTTTTATAATTCAGTCCCCTTGGAGACTGCCAAAAATTGCCAATGCCAACTATATTTCGAGTCGTCATGGTGGGGTATTGGGAAAAGTTTTCAGTGAGCAATAATCACGCCTCAGATAAACCTCATTGGCCATGATACTGCCACTAAGCAAAACTAGCATGGCCTTTCTCAATGTAGCCCGAACACTGAGAAACTAATACCCAGGTTGGAGGGACTAAGCACAGTAGATGTACATTAAACAGGTTCATCCAACTTAAACATTTTCTGCATAGCTAAATCACATCATACACATAAACTTTAACTCACATCTTTTAACATTTTTTGAACCTCAAACTTTGAGGAGAGCTAAAAGCCTAAAGTTATCATAATCACATCCCAACAATACCCTTATTTTGTTCCACAGTGCATTAAATAAAACAGCGCAACAGCAATAACGTTTAACCATAGTTGGTTTTTCAATATTAAAACCACATTGTATTCTTGGGATAAGCCCTTCTTGGTCATAGTATTTAATCCTTTTTATATGTTGCTCGTTTCAGTTTGCTAATATTTTCTTTTCTTTTTTTTTTCTTTTGAGGCAGGATCTCACTCTGTCACCCAGGCTGGAGCGCAGTGGTGTGATCTCACCACTTTAAACAATGTTCTATAAAGAGTAGCTTTTCAGATGGTGTACAGCAATAAGTTTGGGGTAAGGCTACAGAATAAAAATTGTGCAGCACCACTGAGTATTAATTTTACTGCAAAAATTTTAGGGAAAATATTAAACAAAGATGTCCATATTAAGAAGCAAATGAAAACTTTAAAAAAAAGTACTGCTTGTAGTGGTCTCAAAGATATTCAACTTACCCATTTTATTTTTATTTTTTTGAAGGCTGTGCCTCACCCTGCTGCTGTCTCACATACACAGGGCTGGCCACACATATGTAGCCATTTATTCTTATTCTTTGTCCTTTCCTTGGGTGGAAAAGTTTGAGACCATTGTGAGTCTGAATCCCAGATCTAGTACTCATTAGCTGTGTGATCTTGAGGGAGTTTACCTCCCAGCTTCAGTGTTCTGATTTGTAATATGGGCATGATAGACTTATGTCAGTTGTAAGAAATAGATGAGAGAACTTACAGAAAAGTTCCCAAAAAGGTTTGCTGTAACTTGACAGCAAGTTATAGTAAATAGTTCCTAGGGGAGGAAATTTTGAAACCAGGATTAGGGAGGTTTAGATGGTGTATTAGTTTTCACACTGCTGATAAAGACATACCTGAGACTTGGAAGAAAAAGTGGTTTAATTGGACTTACAGTTCCACCTGGCTGGGGAGGCCTCAGAATCATGGTGGGAGGTGAAAGGCACTTCTTACATGGCTGTGGCGAGAGAAAAAAATGAAGATGCAAAAGCAGAAAACCCTGATAAAACCATCAGATCTCGTGAGACTTACCACCACGAGAACAGTGTGGGGGAAACTGCCCCTATGACTCAAGTTATCTCCCACCGGGTCCCTCCTGCAACACGTGGGAATTATGGGAGTACCATTCAAGATGAGATTTGGGTGGGGACACAGAGCCAAACCATATCATTTCACCCCTGGTCCCTCTAAATGTCATGTCCTCACATTTCACAACCAATCATGCCTTCCCAACAGTCCCTCAAAGTCTTAACTCACTACAGCATTAGCTCCCCCAAAAAAGTCCAAAATCTCATCTGAGACAAGGCAAGTCCCTTCCATCTATGAGCCTGTAAAATCAAAGCAAGCTAGTTACTTCCTAGATACAATGGGGGTATTGGTATTGGGTAAACACAGCCATTCTGAATGGGCGAACTTGGCCAAAACAAAGGGGTTACAGACCCCATACAAGTCTGAAATCCAGTGGGGAAGTCAAATCTTAAAGCTCCAAAATGATCTCCTTTGACTCCATGTCTCACATCCAGGTCATGCTGACGCAAGAGGTGGGTTCCCATGGTCTTGGACAGCTCTGCCCCTGTGGCTTTGCAGTGTACAGCCTCCTTCCCAGATGCTTTCACGGGCTGGCATTGAGTGTCTGCGGCTTCTCCAAGCACCCAGTGCAAGCTGTCCATGGATCTATCATTCTGGGGTCTGGAGGATGGTGGCCCTCTTCTCACAGCTCCACTAGTCAGTGCCCCAGTAAGGACTCGGTGTGGGAACTTCAACTCCACAATTCCCTCTGAACTGCCCTAGCAGAGGTTTTCCATGAGATTCCCACCCCTGCAGCACACTTCTGCCTGGGCATCCAGATGTTTCCATACATCCTCTGAAATCTAGGCGGAGATTCCCAAACCATGATTCTTCTGTGCACTCACAGGCTCAACACCATGTGGAAGCCGCCAAGGCTTGGGGCTTGGATCCTCTGAAGCCAAGGTCTGTGCTAGCTCCTTTCAGCCATGGCTGGTGTGGCTAGGATGCAGGGCACCAAGTCCCTAGGCTTTACACAGCACAGGGACCCTGGTCCTAGCCCATGAAATCATTTTCTCCTAGGCCTGTGGGCCTGTGATGGGAGGGGCTGCTGCGAAGATCTCTGACATACCCAGGAGACACTTTCCCCATTGTCTTGGGGATTAACATTTGGCTCCTTGTCACTTATGCAAATTTCTGCAGCCAGCTTGAATTTCTGTTTAGAAAATAGGTTTTTCTTTTCTATTGCATTGTCAGGATACAAATACTCTGAACTTTTATGCTCTGCTTCCCTTATAAAACTGAATGCCTTCAGCAGCACACAGGTCACCTCTTGAATGCTTTGCTGCTTAGAAATTTCTTCTGCCAGATACCCTAAATCATCTCCCTGAAGTTCAAAGTTCCACAAATCTCTAGGGCAGGGGCAAAATGCCACCAGTCTCTTTGCTAAAACATAACAAGAGTCACCTTTGCTCCAGTTCTCAACAAGTTCCTCATCTCTATCTGAGACCACCTCAGCCTGGACTTTGTTGTCCATATCGCTATCAGCATTTTGGGCAAAACCATTAAACAAATCTCTAGGCAGTTCCAAACTTTCTCACATTTTCCTGTCTCTTTGGAGCCCTTCAAACTGTTCCAACCTCTGCCTATTACCCAGTTCCAAAGTTGCTTCCACATTTTGGGGTATCTTTTTTTTTTTTTTTTGAGACGGAGTTTCGCTCTTGTTACCCAGGCTGGAGTGCAATGGCGCGATCTTGGCTCACCGCAACCTCCGCCTCCTGGGTTCAGGCAATTCTCCTGCCTCAGCCTCCTGAGTAGCTGGGATTACAGGCACGCGCCACCATGCCCAGCCAATTTTTTGTAGTTTTTAGTAGAGACGGGGTTTCACCATGTTGACCAGGATGGTCTCGATCTCTTGACCTCGTCCACCCGCCTCGGCCTCCCAAAGTGCTGGATTACAGGCGTGAGCCACCGCGCCCGGCCTTGGGGTATCTTTTTAGCAGTGCCCCACATTACTGGCACCAATTTACTGTATTGGTCCATTTTCATCCTGCTGACAAAGACATATCTGGGACTGGGAAGAAAAAGAGGTTTAATTGGACATACAGTTCCACATGGCTGGGAAGGCCTCAGAATCATGGCTGGAGGCAAAAGGCTCTTCTTACATGGTGGGTGCAAGAGAAAAAAATGAAGATGAAACCATCAGATCTCATGATCCTTGGTCACTACATGAATAAGAACAGTGTGGGGGAAACTGCCCCCATGATTCAAATTATTCCCACCAGGTTCTTCCTTAACACATGGGAATTATGGGAATACAATTCAAGATGAGATTTGGATGGGGACACAGAGCCAAACCATATCAGATGGGTCAGGGTAAGGTTGGTTGGATGTAACAAAAGATGGACAGTAAGTGTAACTAGGTGAGGGGAAGTGGTCCCTACCGTCTAGCATTGGATCATTGTTGAGGCTATTTTATCCACATCATCTTCAAGGTCTCTACCCTCTATTGAGGGCATGGATGGGGGAAGTGGGGAGTATCATGACTGTTGACAAGGTGGCCACCCACAAGGGCAGTTGGAATGTCAGGGGGCATGAAAGGCATCCTTTTGCTGAAAGATTTATGGATAAGATTTAGGCAGCCATCAAGAGAAGGCTACGGTGTCCAGCACTGTATTTCCTCTGCAAGGGCTGTGTGATGTTCCCTGTCAATGACGAAGGATGGCATGCAGACTTTGCTTTGACTTCCAATAGCTCCCACTTCTGTCTTGTTCAGCCAGGTTTCCCTCCTCCTCTTTAGAGTTCTGACCTTCTACTGGGAAGGCAAGGAACAGCTTCCCAGCCCACTGTTCTTAAGAATGATCAATAAGCTTTGCTCCAGTATTAATCTACTTTGTTGACTTTCTTGAGCTGGGGTTGGAACACTCTGTAAAAAGTGAGTCTTTTAGTTTTTGTGGGCCGAGAGGCATAATCAGAAATGTTTATACAGATTTGTTGAAAAAATTCAAAACTTTATTTACAGACACTGAAATTTGAATTTTAGGTAAGTTTCATGTGTCATGTAATATGATTATTTTAATTTTTTCAACCATCAAAAAAATGTGAAGACCATTCTTAGCTCACTGACCAGAAAGAGTCAGGTTACCAATTGCAGGCAACAGTTTGGTTACCTGTATTCTAGAGCCTAATATTGAAGGAAAAAACCCAAAAACAAACAAAAACCACTGTGAATATTAAGTGTCTTGCAGTCCAAGATGCTTCTGACTGACTCATTCACTAGAATGAATGGAAAGAATGGGAAAGAAAAAGAAGCATAAAGATTGTCAGTACTTTAAGCTCCCATTTCCCATAAGCAGAAAGTCAAAATGTTTAAGTCTGAACAACTGGCCAGAGCGGTGTCTTTTGAATTTGCTTCATGACCAGAATCACCTGGCTTCTTGTTGAAGCTAGATTCCCGGAGCAGAAGTTTTGATACAGGGGAGACTTCTGGGTGGGGGTGTGTGGTGGCTCTCAGGACCAGGTAAGCTGAAGACGCACTATTCCAGAGGGCGCAAAGGAACCTCCAAAGTTGCGATTCTTGAAGTGTGGTCGCTGGCCCAGCAGCACCAGCACTGCTTGAGAGCTTGTAAGGAATGCAAGTCCTTGGCCTACCCTAGAAACACGGAATCAGACACTGTGGGGGTGGGGTCTGGCAATCTGGTTTTCATCAAGCCAGGTGGTCCTGATGCCCACTAGAAGTTGAGAACCTCTGTTTCGAGTTATCATTACCAGCACCTGGAGAAGTGATTGAGAAACCACCTGAGCAGAGAGGGCCTGGGCGCTGTTAAACGGCTGTGTTCTCAAGAGCGCAGGTCTGTGGGTGAGAGGAATTCTAGCAGACATCTGACGCCAAAAGCTTCCGCAGGAAGTTCTGGAAACCCTATTCAAGGCAAGACTTTTGGAAGTCAAGGGCTGCATTCTCCTAAGAGGGGGCACCATGGACCTTAGAGATAGCAAATGCCACCCAAGGTGATGGTGAGGGAGTTTTCAGCTTTTCTGCACGTGTGACCATTTACTGCACCAAGAGCTTTCTAGTGACTTCCACCCTTTTCAGGTTTCTCCAAGGTCCACTGGGAAGCCCCAGTCCTGGGCCTGCCAGTGTGGCGCTGGGAGCTTCCCGACCTCACAAGCGGTTCTTGTGATGTAATTGCCACCTGAGGCGCGCCCCTCCTGGTCCTGGTGAGATCACAGAGGCTACCAAGTCCCGGACGCCAGGGCTTCCTGGGGCCCAGTCAGCCGTTCGAGGTGCGTGAGTCCGGGCTGCGGAGGCCGGGGCCGTGGCGTGCCCGGGAAGGTCGCCCAGGTTGGCGCGCCGTGTAAGCTCCCTGCTGCTCCCTCGTGCTAGGCCAGCTCCAGGAAGGGAACAGACGACTGGACGTCGTTGGAAAAGGGCCACTTAAATTTTCTTTCGAGTAAACACCTGCCAAGGCCCTTGAGCCTGGGCTGGCCCCAAGCCAGGTGGTTGGGGTCCAGGAGTCGGCTGCGGCTGGGGATGCTCTGAGAGGACGTCGGGGCCTCAGGATGGCCGCTGTGAAGACGAAGTGCATCTGCGAACTCTGCTCCTGCGGGTAAGGTGGCCGCGCCCAGCGCGAGGCTGGGGGAGCCTGGCTTTTCAGACTCCCGAGGAAGGGAAGCCTCCCCTGGCTGCTTCATCAGGCGGCCTCACGGTGGGTTCGTCCACTTGTCACGTTTTTGAGGCCACCGTGTTGTCACCTAGCGTTGTGCCCGCGGACGCAACACCCGCTCTGGCGAATGTGGCTGTTCTTGGGCCTTCTGTGCTGCGTCACTTGAGAGCTGCAGGAGGGTTGAAAACGGGCACAGCCCCGCAGTCTCTACTCCCTCCCCTGCAGCCCAGAAAGCGTCAGCCCGGGAGGGAGAACCCCTGCCCCCGTGGGACCAGTCTTGCTTCTTTTGTTTTACTTCTTTTGGGAAAGCCATAGGCTGGGATGAGAATTCCTGTCGTGTAACTGAATTTCTCATTCTAAGAGATCGTTAGTTTGTCAGAGAAGTATAAGGCATTAGTCAAACTTGTTTCCACATTGCGTAGAGTTGAACAAGAATAATGAAAGCGCTGCTTTCATTATTGCCTGGCCAGTTCTCTCTCCTCACCTTTAAGGACCATGACTGGGAGAAGCGCCGTAAAGGTGGTCCCAGGGGAAATCAGGGGCTTTAGTCAGAGTCCCATGGGCTGACTTGTCTGCTGTCTCTCACAGGATCTCTTAGATGCTCCTTCTACCTGCTTCCCAGGACAGCTGCGTTTCTGCTCTGCTGGGGAAGAGAGGGGACAGCAGAGGAGCAACAGATAAGAGGGCCTGGGCTCAGCTCTCCTGGGCTGTCATTAATTGTGGGATCTTGAATTGGTAACTAAACTCCGGGTCATAGTGGCCTCATCTGTACCAACAATATTTACCTCATTAGGACTATTGTAAGAGTTAAATAAGATCATGTATGAGAGTCCTGGTACATGAATTGTGCTTAATATGTTAGTGTCCTGAAATGAGAAATAAGGGCAAATATGACACGTGCATATAAAAATGGTATCAGTAGTGTGGAGGACTAAAGGGCACTCTAAAAACTGGATGAACAATCTTCTCTATCTAATGCTTCCCAACTCTGGCTGCTCATTAGAATCACACTGGGAGTTTGAAAACTATCAGTTGCTCAGGCCGTTGAATTGATCATCTCAGGGTGGGCCCTGCTAACTGTCTTGAGGTGATTCTGACCGTTTGCTAGGATTGGGACTCACTGAACTAGATCATGTACAGATGTGGGTCTTGCTTTTTAAGCTTTGTTAAGTGGGGCCAGAACATTGTATAGTCTAGAATGACACGTTACCGAGCAAAACCTTTTTTTCTAAGGCCTTCTTTTTTCTTTTTGGAGACGGAGTCTTGCTCTTTTGCCCAGACAGGAGTGCAGTGGTGTGATCTTGGCTCACTGCAACCTCTGCCTCCTGGGTTCAAGCTATTCTCTTGCCTCAGCCTCCCATGTACTGGGATTATAGGTGCTCATCACCACACCTGGCTAATTTTTTTGTTTTTAGTAGAGATGGGGGTTCACCAGACTGGCCAGGTTGGTCTTGAACTCCTGACCTCAGGTGATCCACCCACCTCAGCCTCCCAAAGTGCTGGGATTACAGGCTTGAGCCACTGCACCACACCAAATCTTTTCTAAAGCCTGGGTCCCTCCTTCATTGTAATCTTTTCTTTAATCGGTCCCTTCCCTTTTATTCCCATTATGACTTTCCTGGTTCTCTCACTTTTATGTTTGAAAACTGGTCCTAAATTACCTTCCTAGTGTTTTTTTTTCTCCCATGATTCCCTTACATGAAACCACCCCTTGAATTGGATCAGGCTTCTTGGCATCCCCTGGTGGACCTGCTCATCTCCCCTCTCTGATCCTTATCCTTGCCTGTTTCCTAAAATACCTATGTCCCCTTCTCCTGCTGCTGGACTTGAAAGGCTGTTTCAGTTGCAGGGCTGAACCAGCCCTGTGGCTCCCCATCGAAGAAGAACCCCACTCCCTGTGTTCTCATCCTCTAATTATGCATCAGCATGCTTTATATACCCAATTAATTATATATATGCTGGAAAAACAGATATTTTCTATTTTGTATGTGTACCGTATTTTAGCAACATAACTGTTTTCTGTGTAACAGCCAACACGTATCTTTTTGAATGAATGGATGGCATTTTTTGTTAAGGTCATAATGGGCTGGACTGGGTTAGGAATGTAAGATTTAGAGCTATACTGTCCAGTATGGTAGCTAGCTGTGGCAATTTCATTTAAATAGAAGAAAGTTAAAACTGAAAATTCAGTTCCTCAGCTGCACAAGCCACATTTCAAGTGCTCAGTAGCTACTTGAGTATTGTCATTCCCACCCTGGCCCATGCAGATATGGAGTGTTTCCATCACTGCAGGAAGTTCTGTTGGACAACACTGATCTTGAGTCTCATTATTTGGAAGTCTTCATCTCTCACACCCCAGTTAAATCCCTCCCACCCCAATTATATCTGCTCAGTTACTGGTTGAGATGGACTGAGGAATCTTACAGGTGCTGTCTAAGCTAGTGGAAGTCTATTTTCGGCTTTTCCAGTCTGAGGTCATGGGAAAAAGCGATGGGAAGTCTGGAGGACAAGCATGTGTGAAGAAGTTGGAGACAGGGCCCTTGAGTGGAGGGGGAGTCTGGGGTTCCTGAGTGAGTCACTGGATCTCTCTGGGCTTCAGTTCCCCCATTTTTTAAGCCTGGAAATTTGTGGAGAGCTTCAGGGCTTCCAGGGAGGGAAAAGGCACACATTTATTCCTCCTTCTTTCCCACGTTCTCTTCTTCCAAAGTTTTTTTTTTTTTTTTTTTAGCAAATAATTCTGTAATATTCTTTCAACTTTAACTTTTGAGGACATTGTACTTGTTGGTGAGGGGGCTCTGGGGATGCTCAGGGGCCTGGGTAAGAAGGTGTCCATCTGCGGCAGCAGCTGCAGAAGGCTTCTGGGGGAAAGCCACCAATGGGTGACTCTCTTGGGCAAGTTCTTGTATTGGCCACAAGATGGCAGACGTTTCCTGACCAATTCTCACTGTGGGTTAAACCAAATCAGCCAAAATGGAAAAGCAAAACCTTTGGAGTTCTGAATTTTATTCTATTTTTAAATAGATTTACTTCACATTTTCTAAAATGAGCGATTAGCGTTTAGGGTGCAGCAGAGCTCAGGCAAGTGGTATGCCTTTTGGAGTAGATGGCAGATTACAAAGTGAAAAGTGTTTCAAATGTCTAAATTTAAAGATTCCAACAACTCAGAAAACTTTTTAATAAGCTTTGCTGGGCCAAAAAAAAAAAAAATATTTTACTGCATAAAGCTTAAGGCTTTGCCTCCACAATAATGCTCTTCTCCTTTCTTTGATGATCAAAATGTTGCAATTGGAATTACTACCATAAAATGTTATAATTTATACCTGAATTGAACCTCAGGAAAAGAAAAAGAAAAAAGTTATAATATTCTCTTTTCAACATAACACCAAATAAGCAAAGTATTTGTGGGTTGTAGAAATACAGTAAGGTTAGCATCTTAAATTTTTTTTGAAACGAATGTGTACCACTTATCTTGACTTTAGAAGCTACAAGGTGGTAGTGCTTTGAATAGAGTAATTCTACTTTTGTATATGAGAGTGTTGTGTTTCCAGTTGCATCTGATTATCCCTAGCGTTTCCTGTTATTGAAAAACTGCCACCCTTGAGAGTTTTATATATATGTGTGTATATATATATATTATTATCATTATTTTGAGACAGAGTCTTGCTCTGTCACCCAGCTGGAGTGCAGTGACACAATCTCGGCTCGCTGCAACCTCTGCCTCCTGGGTTCAAGCAATTCTTCTGCCTCAGTTGCCCGAGTAGCTGGGATTACAGGCGGATGCCACGATGCTGAGCCAATTTTTGTATCTTTAGTAGAAATGGGGTTTCACCATGTTGGTCAAGACTGGTTACGAACTCCTGACCTCAGGCGATTCACCCCCCTTGGCCTCCCAAAGTGCTGGGACTACAGATGTGAGCCACTGAACCCAGGCCAGAGTTTTACATTAAATCACCTTCCATCTCTACAGTATTTTGAAAATTCAAAAAGTATTTTCCCATATATTATTATCTTACTGTGGGTCCCTCAACATGGGAAACATTGCTTAGTTTGGAAATTGGATTCCTTGATTTTAGCCTCTCTTTTCCCTGGGGATGTTTTCAGTCTATTGAGCTGTTCTTTCCCTGATGACTAAATAGAAACTGTGGTTTGGTTGGGGAAAGGGGGGGCGCAGGGCAAGGTTGCTGTAGATAAAGTAAAATGTTAATGGGCCTTTAGAGCTGAAAGGGATCTTAGTGGTCCCTAGCACTTTTATTTTACAGATAAGGAAATTGAAACATTGAGATTAATTTTAATATATGGGAACATGTTAAGCTTAAGGCACGATTTAGGTCAATCAATTAAATTTTATTCATCTTTTACTGGGTATCAGACATTGTGCTAGGTGTTACAGTTTGCAGTCTGCTCTATTTTTGAGTCACACTGGACCATTTAAAAAACTGATACATAATGATTGTACATATTTCTGGGGTACAAGTGATATTTTGATATACACATATAACATGTAATAATCAAATCAGGGTAATTAGCATACATATCACCCCACACATCGATCATTTCTTTGTATTGGGAACATTACATATAATCTTCTAGCTATTTTGAAATATATGGCAATTTATAACTATAGTTACCCTCCTGTATTATCGAACACTAGAGTTTATTTCTTCTATCCAACTGTATTTTTGTACCCATTAACCAACTTCGTTAGTCCCGTCAACTCCCCAGTGGACCATTTTTGACTGTAGAGTACAATATGAAGGCTCTTGTCCAACGGAGAAAATAGTATCTGATATAAAAAAATAAGTGTAATTCTAAAAGCCTTTTAGTAAAGCAATATAAATAGCAAATCTCTCTCCTGAGATTAAAATGTAGTAACACTACTTCTAAAATTCTTGTAAAAAAATTGTTAATGAAGGGATTGATGTAGCTTACTTTTCTATCTGATTATTTTACGGCTTGCAGCGCACCATTTTAAAGATTTTGTGCAGTCTTGCAGGAAATTCCAGGACTGGGTAATGTATCATGAAATATTTATGAAGCATTGGTAGTATGTGCAGCATTTCATAAAAAAAGGTAGTCCCGTAGAGGACTTGAAAATTGCTGAAAAGGATGTGGATTTGGCCCTTTCACAGAGCTTGCGGAGGAAGGTGATCTCAGGGGCAGCCATGTATCTGCAACTTAAATCAGTTATGTTAACCAGGGAGGAACTTGTTATTTTAATTTTGGAAAATATTTTCTTCGCATTGATGGAAATTTCTTTAACCTTAGATTTTATTTTCTTAGAGTCTCTGTTACAAATTAAGAGGAAGGAAAAAAAATTGAGGACTTGGTTTGATATTACATGTTTTAAGAATTCTTATTTTTAATTTAAATAAAATTGACTTCATAAATTCTGATTAAGGAAAAAAAAGACAAAGAACAGCCTTTAACAGATACTTGCTGATGACTTATCTTTAGCAGAATCCAGATAGAGATGTCAAGGAAAAAACTCTTTTCATTTTAAGAGTGAATTTTTATTGTAGATTTCATGTACTTTTTATGTTAAACTATGTTATGCTCCTTAAAAATGGCCTTTTTGGATATCAGAATTAATGTTTAATTGTTCATATATACCTTTCATCTTATAACATGAGTATAAGTGTGTATATGTCAAATTTCAGATATTAAATTAGAGTACAACATCATATTCAAATTACAGCAGTAAAAATGATCTATTCGCTCTTACAGTCTGCAAATGGATCCGTTCAGAGTAACATGCTCTAACTCTGTTCTGTAGTGGCAGTTTGAAACATCATTGCCTCCATCGATATTAAAATATTGTTGACCTTCAAGTGATTTATAGTTTTTTTGGAAAGATGACATATCTTGGGATGCGTGGTGGAGAGGGGGAAATAGCTATCCCATAGATGAATAAGACCAATAAAACAAGTGATGTAGGATGTCAGGGGTGGGAGAGGACTTTGGGATGGGGGAGCCAGGGAAGGCTTTAGGACGGAGAAGTGATGAGGAAAGTGAAGCTGGAGTCAGGCAGCCTGGTTTCATATGCTGGCTCTGCCACTTTTTAACTGTGTGAGCTTATGCAAACCATTTTATCTTTCTGTAAAGTAGGGATAACAGTACATTATTCTTAAAGTGGGTGTGAGGATTAGGCAGGAGAGGAGCACAGGCCCTGAAGGAAAAGGGTATATCAGGGTTGGGTGAGGCTGCCCCTGTTGCTGAGCATGGCGGTCAGAGAGACACGGAAGACATCATGCCGACCTAAGCACTGGAGCCTGCATGGGAGGTCATGCTGGAAGCAAACTGCAGAGGGGCCCTTACGTGTCTCAGAATGTGAACTCGCCAGCAAACAGCCATGGATGGATTTTGAGTAGGGGATTAACACAGATAAAACAGTCTTTTCCTCTACAGAAATACCTTAAAAGAGGCATTTCGCTGGGCGCAGTGGCTCACGCCTGTAATCCCAGCACTTTGGGAGGCCGAGGCGGGTGGATCACGAGGTCGAGATCAAGACCATCCTGGTCAACATGGTGAAACCCCGTCTCTACTAAAAATACAAAAAATTAGCTGGGCATGGTGGTGCGTGCCTGTAATCCCAGCTACTCAGGAGACTGAGGCAGGAGAATTGCCTGAACCCAGGAGGCGGAGGTTGCGGTGAGCCGAGAGCGCGCCATTGCACTCCAGCCTGGGTAACAAGAGCGAAGCTCCGTCTCAAAAAAAAAAAAAAGAAAAAGAAAAAAGAGTAGCATTTCTTTTCTTCTTTTTTAAAATATAGAGTTGAAGTGTCACTATGTTGCCTACGTTAGTCTCAAACTCGTGGCCTTAAGCAATCTTCCTACTTGGTCTCCCAAAGTGCTGGTGTGAGCCACTGCGCCTGGCTCCCCTCCCCTCCCCAGAAATGTCCATTCACAAGGCTATTTGTTAAAAGAAAAAAAAAAAAGTCCAATATCTGAATTAGGCTGACTTTAAATCTGTTAATGTTTTAGTTTTTCTGAGTGGATTTGTAGTTTGCTAATATTTCCTTGAAGATATTTTATCTCCATTCCATTCTTATCATTTTTCTTAACTTTATTAAACAAATGATTCAGTGATGATTTACTATGAGAAGTGGCAGGATTGAGGTTTCAAGCACAGATAGTGGAGCCAGACCATCTAGGTTCAAATCCCAGACTTTCTACTCCCCAGCTGTGTCATGTTGAACCATTTCACAGTGAAGTTTCCACTTCTGTGTACCTCAGTGTTCTCATCTGCAAAATGGAGCTAGAACTGACTTTGAGGGTTGTTGAGAGGATTGAGTCAATATTAAGCAACTAGAACAATGTCTGCATCCTTAGTAAGGCATAGGTCGATGTTATTAAATAAACATAAAGGATTGTGTTCTCGGCAATGAAGGCTGAGGAAGCGTACTTACCTGAGCATTTGAGTTTGAGTGGGAGATCCTGCCAGAAGCTCTGTGGAGCTTGTACTCTAGAGAAGAGAGTTACGTTTGTTTACTAACTTGCAGGTATTAAAAAATGTCCTGCAGAGAATTAACTTAGGGGATGTAATCTGGTGTTTGTGGGGCTTGATTAAATTTGGATGACAAAGGGTGGGTGTGGTGGCTCACACCTGTAATACCAGAACTTTGGGAGGCTGAGGCAGGTGGATTACGAGGTCAGGAGATTAAGGCCATTCTGGCCAACATGGTGAAACCTCGTCTGTACTAAAAAAAATACAAAAATTGGCCGAGCGTGGTGGTGGGTGCCTGTAGTCCCAGCTACTCGGGCTGAGACAGGAGAATCACTTGAACCCGGGAGGTGGAGGTTGTAGGGAGCCAAGATTGTGCCACTGCACTCCAGCCTGGTGACACAGGGAGACTCTGTCTCAAAAAAAGAAAAAAAAGTTGGATGTTAAGAATAGTCTGCAAAGACTTCATCTGCTCTTTATACTCTGGGAGGCCCTCTGCCCTTTCTGGGATGCCTCACTTTAGCAATTTTTAGGCTTTGTGAGTTCAGACTGACATTAACACTGAGGTTAAGTTGCTATTCAGTTTAGAACTTTGAAAGTCTTCAAAACAATGATTCTGGGGGTTAAAGACCTCCTCCCTGCGTAGCATACCCTACTACTCTGTTTTCTTGTCTTTACCATCTTGTTCAAAGTATCTTTGAAGTTTCTCTGGTTGTTTCTCTAAAAGGAAAGAGCAGTGTTTCTAAATGGCTGTCAAGTTAGCCACTAAGCAAAATACGTCCTTATATTTTACATATCTAGACTATCTCAAAACACCTCATTCTAATGTTAAAAATTGGGTCTGTAATATAAAAAAGCAGTTACATTTCTCCCAGTGTTGGTCAGTAACTTAACTTTTAGAAACTACCCATTATGCAGTGACTATTTTTAAAATTCACCATCTTTCACCATAATAATCCAATTTCTCTTTCAAGTATGATGCATTTCAGGTCTTCTCCAAATGAAGAAAATCTACATGCAATCTGTGAACAACAGCTCTGAGTGGAGTGCAGTGGCGTGATCTCGGCTCACTGCAACCTCCTCCTCCCCGGTTCACGCGATTCTCCTGCCTCAGCCTCCTGAGTAGCTGGGATTGCAGACGTGAGCCACCATATCCAGCTAATTTTGTATTTTTCATAGAGACGGGATTCTCCATGTTGGTCAGGCTGGTCTTGAACTCCCGACCTCAGGTGATCTGCCTGTCTCGGCCTCCCAAAGTGCTGAGATGACAGGTATGAGCCACTGCACCCAGCCTGAATACCTTGTTCTTCTACCTTGCTTTATGTGGGAGGGCAGCGAGTAATGTTAGGGGAAGAACATGCAACAACTGTTGGCATTGCAGCCCTGGATTTAATTACTTATAAGCTTTGTGAACTTGTTCAGGTCCTTTAACATCTCTGACTTTCAAAAGTCAGTGACCCTCAGACAGTGAAGTCTCCACCATCTATAGCGGTGTTTTTTTCCAGGTCCAGAGAACTTCCATGTCAGGGCCCTGAAGGTGTCTGCAGAGGTCTCCTATAGCTTCTGCTGGAGATCTGAAGAGAAATCAGGGAAAAGGGGACACGGGCACAGACCTGAAGGTGGACCGATGTTTCCCTGACTTCTCCAAAATTATTGAATTGCTAGTTGGGAGTATATGTCTTTTTCAGACCTCATGACTCTTGGGGCATCTGATCTGTTTTCTTCCGGACACTCTGACTTCTTCTGTACATGGGCTGTCTGTGGTTGCCCCAACCCTAGCTTTATAACACTTCTCATTTTCGAGAACTGAAGAGTTTAATGTGCTGTTTTCAAATTCCAAAGAGAAGATCACCTGGTTGAGTCCACCTGTGACAGGTGGCTCTTCTGGCATCAGCTCTTGCTGTGGTCCAATCAGCTGAGTACCAGGAGGGGTGGGGTTACATCATAGAACAAACTGGCAGCTAGAGGACAGCTGTTTTACATAATAAGGATGTAGGTAGGTAGAAAATAATTAGAAGAGGAAACAGTTGGACTTACAAAGATTCTTGTCAAGATATCCTTGTGGATAAAGTTAGCAAAAGACAGGTTGGATGATAGCAGTAGGTTAGATGGATTCCCAGGTTACTGAACAAGCAGGCCAAAAGAGTGTTTTGATGGCTTTTTACATGCTGAGAACAATATCACCATTGTTAGTGATACTGGAACAATATCCCCATGCCCTAGAACTCTATCATTAACTTTGTCTGAGTCAACATTTTTAATCAGAACTTGAAGACACAGAAGACATCCTTATTAAATGTGCTGAGAATCCAAAATGAGAACATGTAGCAAGCATAACAGATGACAGAGTGAAGATTCAAAATTATCTTGGCCAGGCCTAGTGGCTCACACCTGTAATCCTAGCACTTTGGGAGGCTGAGGTGGGCAAATCGCTTGAGTCCAGGAGTTTAAGACCAGCCTGGGCCGCATGGTGAAACCCCATTTCTACAAAAAATAGAACAACAAAAAATTAGCTGGGCATGGCGGTGTGTGCCTGTAGTCCCAGGTACTAGGGATGCTGAGGTGGGAGGATGGCTTGAGCCTGGGAGGCGGACGTTGCAGTGACGCAGTGAGCTGAGATTGTACCACTGAATCCCAGCCCAGGAAACGGGGAAAGACCCTGTCTTAAAAAAAAAAAAAATATATATATATATATATATATAGACAGGCTGAAATACTGGGCCCCAAATAAACTGGAACTTAGCAAGAGTAAGCATAAAGTTTTACGTTTGGGATGAAAAATCAATTATATGTAGTCGTAATGGAGGTGGTTTATCTTGGCTTTTTCAGTTTGTGGAAAGGTCTTAGGGTTTTACTTAATACAGTTTTATGTGATGGTATGATGTGCCTGTGAAGAAGCTTTAACTTACTTTCATGCTAAATGGGGGTAGAGCGTCCAGGTTAGCAGACGGATTACTTCATTGGACTTGTGCCTTATCAGGCCACAATTGAAGGATGCTTTTCCCTGTGGACACTTATATTTTTTTTTTTTGAGACGGAGTTTTGTTCTTGTTGCCCAGGCTGGAGTGCAATGGCACAATCTTGGCTCACCATGAGCTCTGCCTCCCAGGTTCAAGCGATTCTCCTGCCTCAGCCTCCTGAGTAGCTGGGATTACAGGCATGTGCCACCATGCCCAGCTAATTTTGTATTTTTAGTAGAGATGGGGTTTTTCCATGTTGGTCAGGCTGGTCTTGAACTCCTGATCTCAGTTGATCCACTCACCTCAGCCTCCCAAAGTGCTGGGATTACAGGCATGAGCCACTGCACCTGCCCCCCGCTCCCCCACTTTTAAATAACTGCTGCTGCCCAGGATGGCCAGGTTATGGGGAATGCATTCTGAAAGAAAACTTGAACTTGACAACATCAGGAGATGGATGGATGATAACCTAGAGTTTTAATGCTGTAGTCTACAGAAGAGGGCTTTTACTTGTTCTGGGTTGTTCAGAATGTGGAACTAAGACCCATGAGTGGTCACTGCATGAAAATGGATTTCGGGTCAATACTAATAAAGAATTTTGTAGCAGTTAGAGCCATAAGAAATTGAAGTAGTCAGCCAGGCATGGTGGCTCACGCTCATAATCCCAGTACTTTGGGAGGCCAAGCTGGACGGATCACAAGGTCAGGAGATCGACACCATCCTTGCCAACATGGTGAAACCCTGTCTCTGCTAAAAATACAAAAAAATTAGCTGGATGTGGTGGCACATACCTGTAGTCCCAGCTACTCTGGAGGCTGAGGCAGGAGTATCGCTTGAACCTAGGAGGTGGAGATTGCAGTGAGCTGAGATTGCACCACTGCACTACAGGTTGACAGTGTGAGACTTCATCTCAAAAAAAAAAAAAAAAAAAAGGAAGCTGAAGTAGTTTTCCCTCCCCCCCCCCCCCCCCCCCCCCCCCCCCTCCCTCCCTTCCTCCCTCCTGTCCTCCCTCCCTCTCTCCCTCCTTCTCTCCCTCCCTTTCCTACCTTTCCTTCCCTCTCTCCCTCCCTCCCTTTCTTTCCTCCCTCCCTCCCTTTCCTTCCTTCCTTTCCTTTCTTTCCTCCCTCCCTTTCCTTCCTTTCCTTCCTCCCTCCCTTCCCTTCCTTTCCTTCCTCCCTTCTTTTCCTTCCTTTCTTTGTGAGACCGTATCTTACTGTTGATGAGGCTGGTGTGCAGTGGTGTCATCTAGGCTCACTGCAACCTCTGCCTCCCGGGTTCAAGTGATTTCTCCTGCCCCAGCCTCTTGAGTAACTGGGATTACAGGCGTGCACCACCATGCCTGGCTCATTTTTGTATTTTCTGTAGAGGTGGGGTTTTGCCATGCTGGCCAGGCAGGTCTTGAACTCCTGACCTCAAGCCAAACACCTGCCTCAGCCGCCCAAAGTGCTGGGATTATAGGCTTGAGCCACCACGTCCGGCCGAAGTAGCATTTTTCTGACCCTTGAGCTGGGTGTGTGTCTGTGTGATGCTGTGGAAAGGGCTCCTGCCTTGGGCAGGAGGTTTGACAAAATTAGGGTCACTTTCAACACTAGAAACCCAGATTTCTGGAAAGACAGAAGAGCCCCCCCACTTTTTTGTCATTAATGTCTCAGCAAAGAATAGCATTTATTTAAATAGGATCATTGGACTTGAAAGGCTCCTACAGAGAACTATGGGTATATGATATGAAGAAGAAGCTGAGATCCATATGCACCTGAAAAACAAAGAAAATTAAGAGGGTTCTTAGGGCACCTGCATTTAACATATAAAACACATACCCGGATTTTAACATCCTGCCTCTAACCCCTGCTGCTACCGAATCTGCCTTTTTACCTGGTGCTTCCACTTTTCTGAGAGCCCTTTGATAACTTTTAGGTAGTGTATTAAAAACTTCATCTGTTACTTCCACAACTTCCCCTGATTATGTCTGCGTGTAGCAGCTCATGTTCAGGAGGCTTTTGCGGGCTAGCCTGGGACTCTAGCCATGATGTGAAGCAATACTTTTGTGGGAAATGTATTTCAGGCTTCCAACAGCAGCATACTGACTTTTGAAACAAGTTCCATTGCAAAGCTGGAATGACCCATGTTTCTCTCTTATGATGTCCCACTTCACACCTACCTTGGAGCCTTTCCTAAACCGGGTTCTGGTCTTGGAAGCCTTCTTTGCACCTTTCTGCCAACCATGGCAGTTCCTGACATTCTGACACCTATGTGAATCAAGGCTTCTTGTTTCTCTTCCACTGCTCTATCTAGAATTGAATTTTAAGAGAGTTTTCTTCCCCCAAAAGAATTTGAAGAATCATAAATAACTTTACACGATACAGTACAATGAAAAAGAAAAACATGGAGAATAGTTCCATGTTGTTTTTTTTTTTTGGAGATGGGTCTCGATCTGTTGGGCAGGCTGGAGTGCAGTGGTACAATCATGGCTCACTGCAGCTTTGACCTCCCAGGCTCAAGTGATCCCCCCACCTCAGCCTCCCAGGTACCTGACACCACAGGTGTGCACCACCACACTTGACTAATTTTTGTATTTTTTGTAGAGATGAGATTTTGCCATGTTGCCCAGGCTGGTCTCCAACTCCTAGGCTCAAGTGAGCCTCCTGCCTTGGCCTCCCAAAGTGTTGTGATTACAGGCATGAGCCACCGTGCACAGCCAGTTCTGTGTTTTCTATTCCAACAGTTCACTTGTGTGCATGCTTTGAATCATCATGTGTGGATTTAAGGTTTTTTGTTTTGGTGTCTTTAGCTTCTTAGGCATTTAATCCCTGCATTAGAAGGTGTAGGAGATAGGCATGGATATTTATAAATGATGGATTCGGGAAAACTCCTGGAATGGTTACATTATTCGGGATTCTTGGTTGAAGTAACTGCAATGGACACTGGCTTGCCTAAGAAAAAGGCTGTGGGGCAGTTTGCAGATGTGTGGAGAGGCCAGATTGGAATATGGACAGGTACAGGAGAGGGCAGAGCCACAGCCCAAATCACTCTGCAGAGACTGGTGAGCTGGCTGCTGAGGCCTGCTCTGGTGCAGCATGCTGTAGCAGCAATGACTGTCACTGGTCATGCCCTGGCGCTGCCACTGTCGCTGTCTGTAGAATGGATTCTTGACTGTCACCCCAGTTTTTTAAAATTGTTTCTTCACCTTTTATTTTAGATTCTGGGGATATGTGTGCAGGTTTATTATGAGAGTATATTGTGTGATGCTGAGGTTTGGGGTACGGTTGAACCTGTCACTCAGGAAGTTAGCACAGTACCCAATAGGTAGTTTTTCAATTCTTGTCCCTTCCCTTGTAGTCTCCAGTGTCACCCCAAATTTTTTGGCATCAATTGGTCCCTTCCCCTCCTCTCCCCTTCTTTTTGCCTTTTCCTTGAGATGGTCTCATTATGTTGCCCATGCTGGTCTTAAGCTCCTGGGCTCAAGCAATCTGCTCTCCTCTGCCTCCTAAAGTGCTAGGATTATAGGCCTGAGCCACCATGCCAGGCCCAATCGGTCTACATTAAAGTTGCAGAGGGGAGCTTCTGATTGGCCAGGCCTTGGTCACATGCTCAGGCCTCACAGAGGAGGTGGGGGACGGTGGCTTGGGAGGGGTGTATCACTTTTTGGTTTCTGTAGTGGCAGGTGGGCACTGCTTCCCACAAGTTGAATATGGTGGGAATTCATCAAACAAAAGAAATGTAGCTCAAAAAATGTTAGGTAGCAAAAAAAAAAAAAAAAAAAAAAAAGATGTTAGGTAGCTTAAAAAAAAAAGGCTAGGTAAAAATAATAACTTTTGTTTACATTTCTGTATTTATTTATGAAAAGGCTCAACTTCGGCTAGAGCAGGGCTTCTCATCTGTGGCATCAATGGGCATTTTTGTTGTGGGGCCTGTCCTGTGCATCGTTGGGTATTTAGCAGTATCCTTGGCCACTACCCATTGGATGCCAGTGGTACCTGCTCCACTTTTGACAATCAAAAATGTGTCTGCACATTGCCATATGTGTCCTGGGGGGTAAAATTGCCCTAGTTGAGAATCCCTGGGTTAGAGGCATTCTCAAGCCATGGGTTATGCTTTAATTAATTAATTAATTTTCTGTGATAGTCTAGCTCTGTCGCCCAGGCTGAAGTACAGTGATGCAGTCTGAGCTCACTGCAACCTCCACCTCTTGGGTTCAAGCAGTTCTCCTGCCTCAGCCTCCTGAGTAGCTGGGACTATAGGCATGTGCCACCACACCCAGGTAATTTTTGTATTTTTAGTAGAGATGGGGTTTCACCATGTTAGCCAGTTTGGTCTAGAACTCTTGACCTCGTGATCTGCCTGCCTTGGCCTCCCAAAGTGCTGGGATTACAGGCGTGAGCCACCAGATCCTCCCCAGTTATGCTTTTATAGCCTTGCATTAATGGCTTATCACAGGAATGGATCTAACATTATTGTCCTTGGAGAGGGACAAAGTTTTTCTCTTAATGGTGCCCTTCCTGTGCATGTGAATATCTGAAACTCCAGTGTTCTCAGCCTTCAGTATACCTGAGAATCAACTGGAGAGCTGTTTGAAGGAGGCCAATTTCTGGACCCTACTTCATACACTTTAATTTTGTGGGTCTGAGGCCCAGGAATCTGCAAGTTTTAACAACCTTGGTGATTCAGATGCAGGTGGGTGATGAACCCCCCTTCAAAAAACACATGGCTACTTCACTGAATATTGGTCTCAAAAACAAAAAAGATGTGTGTTTTTTCAAAAAGAGATATCTGGGGGCCATGGCTCATGTCTCTAATCCCAGCAACTTGGGAGGCTGAGGAAGGATTGTCTGAGGCCAGGAATTTCAGACTAGCCTGGGCAACATAGTGATAGTCAGAGTCTCTCTCTCTCTCTTTTTTTTTTTTTTTTTTTTTAAGCTCCTCTCCCCACCTCAGGCCCTCAAGACTGATACTCAGTCTCTTAAAATAAATAAATGGGCCGGGCATGGTGGCTAATGCCTGTAATCCCAGCACTTTGGGAGGCAGAAGTGAGTGGATCACTTGAGGTTAGGAGTTCGAGACCAGCCTGGCCAACATGGTGAAACTCCTTCTCTACTAAAAATACAAAAATTAGCTGGGCATGGTGGTGCATGCACTTAATCCCAGCTACTTGGGAAGCCGAGGCACGAGAATCACCGGGAAGCAGAGCTTGCAGTGAGCCGAGATCATACCACTGCACTCCAGCCTGGGTGACAGAATGACAGACTGTCTCAAAAACAAAAAACAAAAAAAAACAAAAAGAATTAGCCAGGCATGGTGGTGCACACTTGTAGTCCCAGTTACTTGGGAGGCTGTGGCATGAGGATTGCTGGAGCCCACGAGCTTGAGGCTGCAATAAAGCCATGATCATGCCATTCTACTCCAGCCTGTTTGACCTAGGAAGAGATAGTTTTAAGACTTCCAGATCTTTCTAGGCATTGATTACAAAGAAGCAAGGTAAAGATGCTGTCTGTTCTTAGGCTTTTTTGGAAGGGGTTGTGTGGAACCAGCTTTGACACGTGACACCAGCACTCATCGCACTTCAACACCATCAGCAGGAAGTACTCTCTCTTGTTATGAGCTCTGATTTGCCTTATGTCTTTCCCAGGAAAGGACTGTTTACTCTCTGCTCCTTTTAAGTATTAGAGAAATCTCTTGGGGAGGTTTTTATGCTTTCCCGATCTCCCAATTTTGCCAGTTTCTTCAGTGGTCTTGTTTAGTGGTCTTGACTTCCTAACCCTGGGGAGGCGGGAACACGGATTCTCAGCAGCACTGGCTTTTCCATGTAGAGCCTCGATGACTGGATGTTGTCCAACGTTCTAGTTGTTCCCCAGGAACAGAGGAGACAGCAGGTAGGTAACGCCTGTGACAAAGCTGTGGACCTCCTGAGCCTCTAAGCCTCCCAGAGAAAGTCTTAAATCTGTAAAAGAAGATCCCATCTACCGACAAAGGCTCCTGTAGTTTTTAAGTATGCTTGGAGGCTTCTTTGAGCTACTGGGTTCTATTTTCACTCCCGCTCTATCTGCGGCTAGTCAGTGATATTTCTGACAGCAGTTTTCCTAAAACTCTGGTCAGGTGATTTTGCCAATTTTTTATTTTAAAAATGAAATTATTATTATTATTATTTTGAGATAGAGTTTTGCTCTGTTGCCCAGGCTGGAGTACAGTGGCATGATTTTGGCTCACTGCAACCTCCACCCACCAGGTACGAAGGATTCTTGTGCCTCAGCCTCCCGAGTAGCTGAGATTACAGGTGCCCACCACCACACTTGGCTAAATTTTGTATTTTTAGCAGAGATGGGGTTTTACCATGTTGGCCAGGCTGGCCTTGCACTCCTGGCCTCAAGTGATCTGCCTGCCTCAGCCTCCCAAATTGCTGGGATTACAGATGCGAGCCACTGCTCTTGGTGATTTTGCCAATTTAAAGCCTTTAATAGTTCTCCGCTGATTACAGAACAAATTCTACCCTTGCTCAAGCCCCTACTCTACCTTTCAGCCATTCCTCACCAAGCCACTTCTGTTCCAGGCTCACCAAACTATGCTGAGGATGCTTAATTCTGTATACTAACTTTACTGACACGTTGTTATTAACTATACTGACAACCTGTATTTCAGACTCACCAGACTCTATTTCAGACTAACATGCCCAGCTCATGAGCTGGGCGCCTGCTCAATAGTTTTCCTAAAAATGGGATATTGGGGCTGGGCGTGGTGGCTCACGCTTGTAATCCCAGCAGTTTGAGAGGGCGAGGTGGGTGGATCACGAGGTCAGGAGTTCGAGACCAGCCTGACCAACATGGTGAAACCCCGTCTCTACTAAAAATACACAAATTAGCTGGGTGTGGCAGTGCACGCCTGTAATCCTAGCTACTCAGGAGGCTGAGGCAGGAGAATTGCCTGAACTTGGGAGGCGGAGGTTGCAGTGACCCAAGATTGTGCCACTGCACTCCAGCCTGGGCCACAGAGTAAGGCTTCATCTCCCCCCACCAAAAAAAAAAAAAAAAAAAAAAAAAGTGGATATTGGTTGCTAACATGTAAAATCTCATGAGTTTTAAATATCTCGGCTGAGTGTGGTGGCTCATGCCTGTTATCCTAGCACTTTGGGAGGCCAAGTGGGTGGATCACCTGAGATCAGGAGTTTGAGACCAGCCTGGCCAACACAGTGAAAACCTGTCTCCACTAAAAATACAAATTAGCTGAGCATGGTGATGCATGCCTGTAATCCCAGCTACTTGGGAGGCTGAGGAAGGAGAATTGCTTGAACCTGGGAGGCAGAGGTTGCAGTGAGTAGAAATTGCACTACTGAGCTCCAGGCTGGGCGACAGAGCCAGACTGTTTGGAGAAAAAAAAATTCGTACTTCCAGTTTCTTCTGAAAAATCAAAAGACATGATAGTATTGTGGTTGTATTTCTAAATGGTAATGGTCAGCTCTTTCCCTGAGACAGCATGTGTTCTATCTAAATAGCCATGGTGGAAAAAGGCAAGGGGAAATACCGGAAACTTTACCTTCCTATTTCCCACAAGAGGGCAATCTAATCTCTAAGAAAGCAAAAGGGACTGGCATTGCAAAACCTGCTACTCTAGCTTGACTTTGTTACCTGAGCGGTGGTGAAGATCTTTAGGCACCCGCCTGCATTTTGTGTGCTGAGCTGGCATGCTTTATGCCTCGTGCTCTTGTTATTTACTTTTTTTACAAATTCCTTCTGTTTGGTGTGGTTCCCCTCCAGGATTTATGTGGAAGGCCAGTCTGATGAAAAGGCATGCAAGGGGCACCTGTGTATAGCTTCTGGCGCCACCTTCAGCCTAGGTGGAAGTTTTGGAAGGTTGACAGAGGCCTGATGAGGCAGGGTTGTTTGTAGAGAAAAGCATCACCTATAGAAACCACCTCACAACCTAGCATTACTTGATAGTGCTTTTTGTTGGTGCAGAATCTTGATTTTTGTCAGCACCATGAGAGAGCAGCCCCCTGAATTCTGCAGAGCCTCCCTTCATATTAACCTGGCTGATACAGACTGCTGTGTAAACCAAAATACCAATTTATTTAGAATGAGACAGATCTACTAAGGGTGCCTAGAAACTCATTTTGGCTGGCCAGAGTGTACTTTCTGTTTAGAAAAATTAAAAGTAGGAGCCAAAATATAATCACAGGCTTCTTGTCTGAGTTCTAAGCAAGGGGAATGCTGCCATTTGTACATTTGAGGTCCTGCTATGGTGTTCTGAAGTGTCCTTCTGAGATTAGAGACTGGGTGGGTGGAGCGCCTCTGCCAGGCCTCCTTATCCAGACAGTACTTATAGGCACCTTGCTAGAGTTCCCCGTGTGGTTGGTACCACATTTACATATCTTTAGATATAGCAACACCACAAAGTTGATTACATTCACATGTGGCATTTTTCACTCTAGGTCCTATTTATACTTATTACAGATGATTTTAATAATTCAGGCCTAAGGATTTTGGGAGGATTAAAGGTGAGGCTCCTTAGCAACTCTAACTGCTCCTAAAGAGATCTCAAAGGTTTCAGAAAATAAAACTAGCTCTTAACCCCCAGATGGTAACTAGGATAGATAAGTGAAAAAGGCTCTAAATCTTACTTTCTCTGGTTTTTCTTCTCTTTGTTTGCCTTTGGTCAAAACAAATATCTTTTGCCTCATCCTTTCTCCTCTCGTTAAAATCTATCCTTAATACTGGTAAAATTGAAGCGGTTTAGTAAGAATACAGAAATTTGAGAAAGAGGCTGGGCGTGGTGGCTTATGCCTATAATCCCTGCACTTTGGGAGGCCGAGGTGGGTGGATCATGAAGTCAGGAGATCAAGACCATTCTGGCTAATGTGGTGAACCCGTCTCTACTAAAAATATACAAAGTTAGCTGGGCGTGGTGGCACACACCTGTAGTCCCAGCTACTTGGGAGGCTGAGGCAGTAGAATCATTTGAACCCGGGAGGTGGAGGTTGCAGTGAGCCAAGATCACGCCATTGCACTCCAGCCTGGGCGACTCCATCTCAAAAAAAAGAAAAAAAATTTGAGAAAGAAGAGGAGGAAAAAAGAACTGAAGTGGTTCATAAGTGGCATACTTAGATTTTGGGGTATTTAAAAACTGGCTTTGGTTGTTAAAACTGGTAAATTTTTTTCATCACTTTGGGTTGAATAATGTAGCCATATTCCTTTAGGTAAAACTAATACTGAATCTATGTATCTTTCTATCTGAATCCTAGTTTTGACCCTAGTTTCCACCAATTTGCCTGTAGTTAGGATGTTGACTCAGCCTTGGGCCCTACAATTTAGGGCTTAGCTCTGGGCACACAAGGAACTTGAATGCTTATAGAAACTTTCAGTAACTTTGATTCATGTAGTCAGTTTAGGGGACAATCTACTGTGCCCCGGGCATGTCTCCTTCATCCATGTTTTGTTCAAG
Source organism: Sapajus apella (assembly GCF_009761245.1). Classification (NCBI taxonomy): domain Eukaryota; kingdom Metazoa; phylum Chordata; class Mammalia; order Primates; family Cebidae; genus Sapajus; species Sapajus apella. Next base: position 14,728,143 of record NW_022436982.1, read on the forward strand.
TCATCTATGGCCTTGGGTTCCCAATGCAAGGGATGAAGCAGGGCTTGAGTGTTTAGTAACACTGTGGGGTTGTGCTCATCATCGTCTGCCTTGTTGGAAAGTGGCAATGGGCTCAAATGCCTCGGCAGGTGGTTTGATAGGGCTTGGAGAAATAGGACAGTTAGAAAATGAGTTATTTGATACTGAAGTTGAGTCAAGCATGTATTTAAAAGCCTTTTTTAGTGCTCTGAACTTGGCTTAGGTTCAGGGTGCTATTAGGATAAGTAGAAGACCTGATTTTTTTTTTTTTTTTTTTTTGAGATGGAGTCTCATACTGTCAGCTGGGCTGGAGTGCAGTGGCATCTCTCAGCTCATTACAACCTCCACCTTCTGGGTTCAAGTGATTCTCCTGCCTCAGCCTCCTGAGTAGTTGGGATTATAGGTGCCTGCCACCACGTTTGACTATTTTTGTATTTTTAGTAGAGATAGGGTTTCACTGTGTTGGCCAGGCTGATTTTGATCTCCTGACTTCGTGATCTGCCTGCCTCAGGGAGGAAAGTGGGCAAAGTGCTGTGATTCTTACTTTTTTAGGGAGTTTAAAATCTATGCAACTGAAACATCTACATAATTCGAAAGCAATGCAGGATACTGTAGTGTGGTGAAGAGGTTAGAGGCTCTGGGGTTAGACAGATCTGTTCTTTTAAAAACTTTTCTGAGCCTTAGTTCCCCGATATGTAAAATGGGGATATTGAAAAGATTGTATGAGGTAATGTATGTCAAGCACTTAATGCAGAGCCTGGCATATAGCTACATGTTCAATATTTGGTGGTAATCATAGTAATTGGGCCTAATAAAAGATTTCCTTTATGTGGTCTTACTGAGAAAGGAAAGGTTTCCCATCCTCACTGCTCCTGGTGATCACGTTGAAAAAAAATTTCCTAAAATGTGTTGTATACTTTTTTGTTTTCTTTGATAAGCATACCTGCCTGTAATTGTCTTTTTTTTAACCCCTATTTTAAAAATAAGTTGCTTCTATTCTGGAGAGTCAGCTAGCCCAATAATATATTTCTGTATAAAGGGGTAAAGAGTACAGAAAGGCCTGTACCAGGATAATAAGTAACGGCTTTCAGGGACAACTTCCATGTTTTGGGTGCTTAGGATCTTTCTGCTCCTAATAGTCTTGGCTAGGTTCTAAAAGACTATAGGGTTTTATTATGTTTTATTTTTTTCTAGAAATGTGGAGCCTGGTTACATGGGGTAGGTTTAGTAGGACTAGAGGGGTGTAAAGAAACAGCAAATAGCCCCTGGATTATCTTTTATTTCTCATGAGAAGTGAGCTTGATGGAAAGACTGATTCAGAAGCAGGCAGGAAATGTGGGTTCCAGTCCTAAAAATGGGAACATGACTGGGGCAGCCAGGGCTGCCCCTCTACTGCACATGGCACTGGTTGCCTGAGGAGGTTTAGAACCTCCTGGAAAGGGTAAGGTGCTGATAAGTGAAATGAAACCTTACTTAGGTCCCAACTTTTATATAAGTTTTTTAAGATTAAAAATGTAGACCAGGCAAAGTGGCTTCTGCCACTTTGGGATCCAAGCACTTTGGGAGGCCAAGGCTAGTGGATCTTTGGAACCCAGAAGTTCGAGACTAGTCTGAGCAATGTGGCGAAACCCTGTCTCTATGAAACAAACAAACAAAAAAGCCAGATGTGGTGGTATGCACCTGTAGTCCCAGCTACTTGGGAGGCTGAGACAGAAGGATTTCTTGAGCCCAGGAGGTGGAGGTTGCAGTGAGCAGAAATGGTGTCACTGCACTTCAGCCTGGTTGACAGAGCAAGACCTTGTCTCAAAAAAAAAAAGTTTGTTTAAAAGAAAAACTCAAAGCTTTAATGGACTTTACCTCTTTAGAGGGTGAATATTCTTTTCGAGGTGATGGAAATTGCATGAGTAAAGGAAAATCTGAGTGCCTTTGGTAATGAAAGAGTGTAAGCATGTCAGGATTTCTCACAGCTGTTTTAGTAGGCAGAGTGCTTACACTTGGGGAATAACACCACAAGAAATCTCAATTTTCCCTGATGCTTGTTCCATTTCATTCTGTGTACTCTTCTCTGCACAGATTTAAATACCAAATTACTTCTATTACTTCACAGTTTCCACCTGGGGTCTTGGGAGTTTGCACAGAGCCGAAAAAGCATCTGCAGCTTCCCCCTTTTTGCCACATCTTATAACTTGGGGGCTTCTTTTTGAGCTGTTTATGTCATCATGGCTATATCTCTGGGTATTCCTAGTTGAGTTTTTAGTTTCAACTGGAGCTGCAATCGCAGAAGTAGCAGGGACTCCCCATGCTTAAAAATTAACCTCGGCTTGGAAAGTTTTCTGCTGTGATGGTTGGGCTGGCTTAATTTTGAAACTACCTTTTTACCTTTCTTAGCTCTGCTGGGATTAAACTTTTTTTTTTTTTTTTTTAAATTTGGCAGGTTTGAAAAATAATGTGAAGATGATTTTTTGTACTCTAAAAATACAGAAAACAGTTTTAGCCAAATCTGGTTTGCATAGTTTTTATTCTGTGAACACAGGGAAGGAAAATTATAGGCAAGACAGACTTAATTCTGTCTGCTGTTGCTGTGTAGGGGCACTGATTAAAATATCTTTGTTTAAAAGCAAACTGGACATTTTTGGAAATAATAGTTTGCTGCATATATGGATGAGTTTGGGCTAAATTGACCCATCAGTTGCTTTCAACTTGGTGATTAATGAACTTTCAGTGATGCAACAAACATCTCCCTCGCTGAGTTGCTAAGTTGCATGCATGCTGAAAAGGGCTTCCAGAGAATGGGTGTGTTTGCCAGATACAGTTGTTCCTGGACCTGCCCTTGGAAAAAGTCCCTGCAGTGGCTGGGGCTTCCCTCCTTTCTGATTTGTCCTGTTTCTCTTCCAGTGTCTCATATAGTCAGGCTGAGTGGGGTTAGTATGACGGCACATGCACACCCTTTAAGGAGACCTCCCAGAAGTATTATAGAAGACGTTCTAGCTGGCACAGTGATTTGGGGGTGCTTTTGCTAAAGAAAAAGTGGAAGATAAATATTGGGGTAGATATCTAGCATTTTCTGCCATAATCACTCAACTCTTAAAATATGGCAAGTGTCTCTTCAAATATTGGTGAAGCCCTGTTCACCCTCAATTTGTTACCATGGACTTCAGAATACCTTTCTGCTCCTTCCAGAAATCCTCATTTTGATTTGTGAAAGTAAAGGTCAGTTCAACCTGAGAATGGCCATATTGTTCAGATCTTTAAAAATAACAACTGAGTGTTGTGTTAGCTCAAAGGGAAGTTCAGTGGAATTTGATATTGCAGTTTGTCCTTTTCCGAGTTGATCATTTAGATCAGAAATCAGCAATCTTTTTCTATAAAGGGCCAGGTAGGCTGGGCATGGTGACTCAGGTGTTTAATCCCAGCACTTTGAGAGGCCAAAGTGGGCGGATCGCTTGAGCTTAGGAGTTCAAGATCACCAGCCTGGGCAACATGGTGAAACTCTGCCTCTGCTAAAAATACAAGAATTAGCCAGGTGTGGTGGCATGTACCTGTAGTTCCAGCTACTTGGGAGGCTGAGATGAGAGGATCGCTTAATCCCCAGAGGTCGAGGCTACAGTGAGCTGAGACGGTGCCACTGCACTCCAGCCTGGGTGACAGGGACCCTGTCTTCTTTTTTTTTTTTTTTTTTCAAAAAAAGGACCTGGTAGTAAATGTTTAGGATTTGCAGACTGTAACCCCTGTGTTGTGACTACTCAGCTCTGTCTTTGTACAAAAGCAGCCACAGACAATACATAAAAGAATGGGCATGCTGTGTGCCAGCGAAACTTTTTATTACCCTGAAATGGAAATTACATGCATTTTTCACATGTCATAAAATATTCCTGTAAATTTTCCAATCATTTTAAAATGTAAAAATCATTCTTAGGTCATAACCTGTAGAAAAAACAGGTAGCAAGCTGAATTCGGCTCAAGGGCTATAGTTTGTTGACTCCTGATTTTAGATGATGATTGTAGAAATGAGTCCTAGGAAAAGAAAATGTTTTGCTGTTCTAAACAGAAGTTGGTTACCTAGGGTAACACTATGGAATGGCACAGAGGGAAGGAGAATGTAAACTTTTAAAAGAAGTGAGTCAGATTTAGTTTTCAGGTCACAGATTCTAAAATGTTTAAAAATACATAACTGGGGAGGAAGGCAGCAAATCACGCTGCCATGTGTGTACCTATGCAACAATCTTGCATGTTCTTCACATGTACTCCAAAACCTAAAATGCAATAAAAAAAGAAAAAAATACATTACTAGATCCAAAAAAGTTTGTATTTTTAAGAGTTGAACTTTTTGTTTTTTACATGTGATAAAATATGTAACTTAAAATTTAACATTTTAATCAGTTTATTTTCTCATTTTCATTTTTGAGATGGAGTCTCGCTGTGTCACCCAGGCTGGAGTGTAGTGGTGCAATCTCAGCTCACTGAAGCCTCTGCCTTCTGGGTTCAAGTGATTCTCCTGCCTCAGCCTCCTGAATAACTGGGATAACAGGTACAAGTCACCATGCCTGGCTAATTTTTCTATTTTTAGTAGAGATGGGGCTTCACCACGTTGGCCAGGCTGGTCTCCAATGCCTGACCTTGAGTAATGCTCCCACTTTGGCCTCCCAAAAGGCTAGGATTACAGGCGTAAGCCATCACAGCCGGCCTTATTTAACCAATTTAAAAATGTACAATTCTGTGCTATCAAGATGTTGACAGTGTTGTGCAGCTGTTACCACTGTTCGTTTCCAGAACCTTTTTTATCATCCCAGACAAACTCTGTACCTGTTAAACAAAACAACTTCTCATGACCCCTCCCTCCGTCTGGCCCCGCCCCAGGGTCCTTTAATTGTAGTTACTGTCTGTGAATTTGCCTATTGCAGGTGCCTCATAAGTGGAGACATCCAGTATTTGTTCTGTTGTGACTGGCTTATTTCACTTAACAACTTGCCTTCAAGGTGCATTCATGTTGTAGCATGTATCCAAATTTTATTTCTTTTTAAGACTGAATGATCTGTTTTATGCGTTTTGTGTTTACTACCATGTTTTGTTTATCCATTTATCTTTTTTTTTTTTTTTTTTGGACAGAGTCTCCCTCTGTCGCCCAAGCTGGAGTGCAGTGGTGCAGTCTCGGTCCATTGTAACCTCTGCCTCCCGGATTCAAGCAATTCTCCTGCCTCAGCCTCTTGAGTAGCTGGGACTGCAGGTGTGCACCACCACACCCAGCTAATTTTTGTATTTTTAATAGAGACAGGGTTTCACCATGTTGGCCAGGATTATCTCGATCTCCTGACCTCATGATCTGCCCACCTTGGCCTCCGAAAGTGCTGGGATTACAGGTGTGAGCCACCATGCCCAGCCCCATTTATCTGTTCATGTACATTTGAGTGGTTTCCACCTTTTGACTATTGGGAATAACGCTTCTCTGATTGGTCTACAAGTATCTGTTTCAGTTCCTGCTTTCAATTCTTTTAGATATATACCTGAAAGTAGAATTGGTGGATCATATGGTAATTCTGTGTTTAGCTTTATGAGAAACCATCATACTGTTTTCCACACAGCTTACACCGTCTCACACGCCCACCAGCAACGCACATTAGGATTCTAATTTTTCTACATCCTTGCCAATGCTTCTCTTTCTGTTTCAAAATAATAACCATCCAAATGGGTGTGAAGTGGTATTTGATTGTGGTTCTGATTTGCATTTACCCTAATGACTAGTGATACTAAATATCTTTTCATGTCCTTTTTGCCTTTGCCTATCTCCTTAGGAGAGATGTCTACTCAAGGTTTTTTCTTTTTTTTGCCATTTTAAAATTGGTTTTGTTTTTCATGAGTTGTAGGAATTCTTATATAATCTGGATATTAATCCCTTATCAGATTTGAAATTTTTTTTCCAGTCTGTGGCTTACCTTTTCACTGTCCTGATAGGGTACTTTATACAGAAATTTCTGATTTTGATGAAGTACAATTTATTTTTCTTTTGTTTTGTGCTTTTGGTGTCATAGCCAAGAATTCATTGCCAAATGCATTGTCATGATTTTTCCACATGTTTTCTTCTCCGTGTTTTATAGTTTCAGTTCTTATGCTTAAGTCTTTGATCCATTTTGAGTTAGTTTTTGTATATGGTATTAGGTAAGGGTCCCACTTCATTCTTTTGCGTGTGGATATCTAGCTTTTCCTGCACCATTTGTTAAAAAACGCTGTCCTTCCCACATTGAATAGTCTTGATACCTTTGTTGAAAATCACTTAACCATATATGTGAGGGTTTATTTTTGGGCTGTATTCTATACCACTGGTCTATATGTCTGTCCTTAGGCTAGTATCATATTGTTTTGGTTACTGTAGCTTTGTAATCAGTTTTGAAATCAGGAAGTGTGGGTTTTTATACTTTGTGACTTGTTTTTCTCTAAGATTATTTCAGCTGTTTGGGGTCCCTTGAGATTCCATATGAACTTCAGAATAGGTTTTTATACCAAAAACGCCATGGATTTTGATAGGGCTTGATCACTTTGGATAATAATGTCATTTTCATAGTATTAAGTCTTCCTATCTATCAACATGGGGTGTCTTTCCATTTACAGTATTTGTCATCTTTAATGTCTTTCAGCAATGTCTTATCTTTTTTTGATGTGAAAGTCTTTTGCCTCTTTGGTTAAATTTATTCCTAAGTATTCTATTCTTTTTGACAGTATTGTAAATGAGATGGTTTATTTTCAGATTGTTAGTGTGCAGAAATTCAACTGATTTTAGTGTGTTGGTTTTGCACCCTGCACCTCTTTGCTGGATTCATTTATTAGTTCTAACAGTTTTTAGAATTTTTTTTAGGGTTTTACATATGAGATCATGTCATTTGTGAACTGAGATAATTTTACCTCTTACTTTCCAGTTGGATGCCTTTGTTATGTGTTTCCTTGCCTCATTTCTTTGGCTAGAACTTTCAATACTATGTTGACTAGAAGTTGTGTATGTGGGCATCCTTATCTTGTTTCTGATCTTAGGGAAAGTTTTCAGTTTTTCATAATTAAGTATGATGCTCGCTGTGAGTTTTCATCCATGGACTTTATGATGTTGCGACATTTCTATTTGTAGTTTATTGAGCGTTTCTTTAATCGAGAGAGGATGTTGAATTTTATCAAATGCTTTTTTTTTGTAGAGATGCATATTGAAGTACAGTCGTGCTGCATAAGGACATTTTGGTTAACAAAAGACTGAATATATGATGGTGGTTCCATAAGATTTTAATACTGTATTTTTACTGCACTGTTTGTATGTTTAGATACATAATTGCCTATAGTATTCAGTGTGGTAACATGCTGTGCAGGCTTACAGTCTGGGAGCAATAGGTTATACCATATAGCCTAGGTGTGTAGTAGGTTGTACCATCTAGGTTTGTGTAAGTAAACTCTGGGATGTTTGCGCAATGATAAAATGTTTTTATTTTTATTTTTATTTTGGTTTTTATATATATTTTTTTCACAATGATAAAATTGCCTAATGATGCATTTCTCAGAATGTATTCATGTCATTTAAGTGGTGCATGACTGTATGTGAGGATGATTTCTGGGACTGACTTTAAAATACTGCAGCAAAGAAGAAAAGGGGATTGGTAAAGCGAGTGCGGCAAAATCTGGATAATTATGAGAAATGGATGATACTTATCTGGGGATTTATTAACTGCTTTCTACTTTTGAATGTGTTTGGAAATTCATATAATAAAGCTTTTTATTGCCGGGCGTGGTGGCTCAAGCCTGTAATCCCAGCACTTTGGGAGGCCGAGGCGGGTGGATCACGAGGTCAAGAGATCGAGACCATCCTGGTCAACATGGTGAAACCCCATCTCTACTAAAAATACAAAAACATTAGCTGGGCATGGTGGTGCGTGCCTGTAATCCCAGCTACTCAGGAGGCTGAGGCAGGAGAATTGCCTGAACCCAGGAGGCGGAGGTTGCGGTGAGCCGAGATCGCGCCATTGCATTCCAACCTGGGTAACATGAGTGAAACTCTGTCTCAAAAAAAAGCTTTTTATTTATTTATTTTTTTGAGACATAGTTCTCTTGTTGCCCAGGTTGGAGTGCCGTGGCACGATCTCAGCTCACTGCCACCTCCACCTCCTCGATTCAAGTGATTCTCCTGCCTCAGCCTCCCAAGTAGCTGGGATTACAGGCATGTACTACCATGCCCAGCTAATTTTCACATTTTTAGTAGAGATGGAGTTTCACCATGTTGGCCAGGCTGGTTTTGAACTCCTGACCTCAAGTGATCCACTGCCTTGGCCTCCCAAAATTGCTGGGATTATAGGAGTGAGCCATTGTGCCCAGCCTACGTAAGAAAACTTTTGGAAAGGAAACATTTTATTAAAGTTCTCTATACTCTGTTATTTTTATTTTCTTTATTTCTGTGTTTAGTATGAATGTATAGTAGTTTCTAAACCTGAATTATTTGTGGGGGACTTTGAAAAAACTGTAGATTTTATGAGTAGATTTATCAGGCTTGGGGTAGGACTTGGTCCCTGGAAGTGATTGGGATGCAGCCAAGTTTAGGAATCATAAATAGGAGTAAAACTTAGGAAAGGGAATGGCAGCATCATCCCTTTGTGTTCTTTCTTGCAAGCTAGGAGAACATTCTTCCTTAGTGGGAAAAGAGCAGGACTTGGAATCACAAATTCTACTCCAGACAGTAAGCCTAGGTGACCTTGGTTGAACAGATAACTTTTTAACTGGGTTGGGCTACTTCAGCCTTGGCAAAATTAGGAGGCTGACCTAAGACCACTGGAAAACTCCCTGAGTTAATTAATCCACAAATGAGACTGGCTGATGGAGCGTCAGCCTGAGAGAAAGAGATACTGATCGCTAGAAAGGAGGGGACTAATATGGAATAATCCCGTGTACTTAAGAAGAGGGTATTTGCGTGTCTGCATTGGGTTAAGTTTTTAGACAGGGAAATGATTACAAATCCCCAGAGGTATTTCTGGGGTGAGAAAAGGGAGGGAGAATCTTGTTTTACTAGTCAATTTATTTTTTGGTGCTCATTTACTTAAATAAGCATAAATAGTAGAAATGTAGTTATTTTCTACATTTCAAAAAGAAAAACTCAGTCGCTTCTTGGATGGTCTAATGGAACCACAGCCTTGACATATTTAATAAAATTAAACATTGTACAAGGAGGTTTTCTTTTGAGGCCTTTAAGAATGTTCAAACACGTCTTGTTAGCTCACTAACAGGTCCAATTGGAAGCTAGAGGAGATGCTTGGCAGCCTGTCAGATCCTGGGGTCCCCAGGCACTGGTATTAGCTGCAGATTGCATCCTGGGGGTTAGTGTGGAACTGCTAATAGCTTTCAGTCTTTTACAATCTAGAATTCAGAGGGGAAGGGATCTTAGAGATTTTGGGGGCAGCCCTTCCTTTTGTAGATGACAACTGAGGCCCGGAGAGGAGGATGGCTTACCCCGGGCAGAGCACTCCTGCTGAGCCCAGGTGGGTTCCATTTCCCGGGGTCTCTGTTAGGATTGCAGCATCTTCAAAACTTATAACATACTTCGCTGCCGGAAACCACATCCTTCAGTGGTGACACCTAGAGGCAGCCCCCTTGGTCTTTTGCTTGTTTTGGAGAGATGCAGCGTGACTGCTTTTATTGTTACAGCACTGGGTGGTCTGCCAGTGAGCACGTAGTATAAATAACAACTAATAAATAATTTTACAGCAGAAGTCCTAAATCTTTCCAGATAGTGCACTGGTGCATGGCTGTCAAATGCCAGAGAGATCCTAAGAAAACAGTAACTTTAACCCATCCATCTTTTACATACATGGCACATTGTTGTCATAAAATTTTCCTAAGGTTTTAATGGCTTCAGGGAAAAAATGTACATGTAAAAACACACATACACAAACACATGCACATATGAATCGCTGCCCTCCCTGGCGGCATGATGACTTCCATTTTTAAACATGACCACTTGACACCTCTCTGAATTTTTCCTCTATTTTCGCTACAGTAACCTATTATTTTACTGCAGTGAATTTGAGCAGACTTGATATTTTTTGATAAATGGTCTCTAATTTTTGCATTCTGGGCTATACTTTTGTTTGGGTGTCAGACATGGTAAGTTGATTTGGTTTAATTCATTTTGTAGATTTGCCTTTCTTTTCAACCTCTTGAGCGCCAGCTACCTGAATGCTGTGCTGTCCAAGACCTTTGGTTCTTTTTTTTTTTTTTAAAGACAGGATTTCACCATATTGGTCAGGCTGGTCTTGAACTCCTGACCTCAGGTGATCCACCCGCGTCAGCCTCCCAAAGTGCTGGGATTACAGGCGTGAGCCACTGCGCCCAGCTAGACCTTGGGTCTTCAGCTGAGTTGGGGGTTACGATTCTGGCCTTATCCCCCTCCCTGGAATTTCCCAAGCTTTAGCTGCTTCTCTCATAAATTGGGGATAATATTGATGGCATAGGGTGACTTTAAGGATTGAGTATGGTAGCTTACATGAGAACCCCCAGCCTTGGGTCTCTATATGAAGGTCTTGATGAGTGTTGGCTCTCCTTACCTTCTATAATTTTACCTTATACCCCCTTTCTGTAGGAATCCTGCCCAGAGCAGAGCCTGTGCTCTCTTGAAGCCATCTGGAATGGAAATAAAAGCTGTGCTTTTCTGTTTTCATCGTGCGTTGTAACTTGTACCTCTCCTGTACAGCCTTTGATGTGATATCTTTCACTCTGGTGATTACATGGGACATGTCTGCCCCTTCTCACCTTCCAAGCTGGCTGAGCCATGAGAAGGAAAGCTGTCTGAAGGCAGAGGCTGAGGCTAATTGAGTCTGTACCTCCTACAGGATTAGTGCAGTGCTGCCCACATAGCAGGCGTGATCATGGACGAGCCTTCAACAGATGTGAGGGGCAGTTGTTTAAAATTGTTGTTAATGAAAACACATGGACACAGGGAGGGGAATAGCACACCCTAGGGCCTGTTGGGAGTGGGGGGCAAGGGGAGGGAGAACATTAGGACAAATATCTAATGCGTACAGGACTTAAAACCTAGATGGCAGGTTGATAGGTATGCATTGCCATGGTTGTTTGCTGCACCTATGTAACAAACCTGTACACTCTGCACATGTATCCCAGAGCTTTAAAGTTAAAAAAGTCTTCTGGCTAGGTGCAGTGGCTCATCCCTGCAATCCTGGAACTTTGGGAGGCAGAGGTGGGTGGGTAACCTGAGGTCGGGAATTGGAGACCAGCCTCAGCAACATGGAGAAACCCTATCTCTACTAAAAATACAAAATTAGCTGGGCTTGGTGGCACATACCTATAATCCTAGCTACTGTGGAGGATGAGGCAGGAGAATCACTTGAACCTGGAAGGCAGAGCTTGCTGTGAGCTGAGATAGTACCATTATACTCCAGCCTAAGCAACAAGAGTGAAACTCCGTCTCAAAAAAAAAAAAAAAAAATTGTTCTTAAGTCATTAGAATATACTCACTCATGAGGTGGTAGTCATCTCCCTTATTCTTGCCACTTCCAGCCTGCCCACATCTGTCTCAACCCTCTCGCTTGAAGGTCCTCTGGCTTTCACCTTGTCCTCCCTGAGGAGGCGCCAGGTTTATAGAGTAGTGGTTAACTGCATGCAGCCTGACCACTTCCTAGCTGTGTGCTATAGATTGAGTTGTACCCCCACCAAAGCTGTTGAAGTCCTAATGCTCCAGCCTCCAAATATGATCTTATTTGGAAAAGAGTCTTTACAGAGGTAGCCAAGGTAACATGAGGTCATTGGTGTGGGCCCTAATCCAACATGAGTGGCATCCTTATTAAAAGGAAATTTGGACCCTGAGACAGACATGGACAGAGGGAAGACAGTGTGAAGACACAGGGAGAGTCCCAGCTATAAGCCATGGAATACCTGAGCCTCTCAGAAACTCCGAGCGAGGCATGGAAAAGAATCTCCCCCACAGCCCTCACAGGAACTGACACCTTGATTTTAGACTTCCAGCCCCTAGAACTGTGAGCCAACACATGTCTGGTTCAATTACTCAGTTTCTGGGACTTTGTTTTGGCAGCCCTGGGGAAGTAATATGTGGTGGGGAGTAGGCAACTTTATGAATCTTTTCAGCCTTATTTTCCTTCTCTATAGAATGGGATGATGTGAGAAATTGTACCTATCTCACTGGGGGGTTCTGAGGATTAAATTGTGCCTGGCATTTTGGGATAGACCTTAAAAAATAGCATTCATTCAGTGTTATCCATAGACTCTCTGACTTCCTCATTCCTGGACCGCTTTTTTTTTTTTTTTTTTTTGAGACGGAGTCTTATTCTGTTGCCCAGGCTAGAGTGCAGTGGTGCAATCTTGGCTCACTGCAACCTCGGCCTCCTGGGTTCAAGCGATTCTCCTCCCTCAGCCTCCTGAGTAGCTGGGATTACAGGCACCCGCCACCACACCCAGCTAATTTTTGTATTTTTAGTAGAGATAGGATTTCACCAGGTTGGCCAGACTGGTCTTGAACTCCTGACTTCAGGTGATCCATTCACCTCAGCCTCCCAAAATGCTAGGATTACAGGGGTGAACCACTACGCCCAGCCTCCTAGACTACTTTTAAATTTAGTAGTATCTTCAGTTCTTACAGAGAACTGTTCAGCCAGGTTTTGGTAGCCATAAGATCTCAAAATCTTAGTGTAAAGCAGCAGTCCCCAAACTTTCTGGCACCAGGAAATGGTTTCATGGAAGACAGTTTTTCTGTGGAATGGCAGGTGGGGGCAGGAGATGGTTTTGGGATGATTCAAGTGCATTACATTTATTGAGTGCTTTATTTCTTTGTTTTTAAATTTAAATTTTTTTGTTGGGGGATGGAGTCTCACTCTGTCACACAGGCTGGAGTGTAGTGGTACAATCTTGGCTTACTGCAACCTCTGCCTCCCAGTTTCAAGCAATTCTCCTGCCTCAGTCTCTTGAGTAGCTGAGATTACAGGCATGCACCACCATGCACGGGTAGTTTTTGTGTTTTTAATAGAGATGGGCTTTTACTATGTTGCCCAGGCTGATCTTGAACTCTTGATCTCAGATGATTTGCCTGCCTTGGCCTCCCAAAGTGCTGGGATTATAGGGGTGAGCCACCACACCCACCCTTGTGCACTTTATTTCTATTATATATTACATTGTAATATATAATAATTATACAAGTCATGGTAATGTAGAATCAATGGGAGCCCTGAGCTTGTTTTCCTGCAACTAGATGGTCCCATCTAGGGATGGTGGGATACAGTGACAGATGATCTGGCATTAGATTCTCATAAGGAGCACACAACCTAGATCCCTCACATGTGCAGTTTATGACAGGGTTTGCACTCCTACAAGCATCTAAGGCTGCCACTGATCTGACAAGAGGTGGAGCTCAGGTGGTAACGTGGGTGATGGGGAGCAGCTGTAAATACAGATGAAGCTCCCTTGCTTGCCTGCTACTCAACTCCTGCTGTGCAGCCTGGTTCCTAACAGGCCACAGATCGGTACTGGTTCCTGGCCCAGGGGTTGGGGACCCCCATTGTAAAGCAAATCGTATTTGTCACCCAGGCTTGAGTGTAGTGGTGAAAACATGGCTCACTGCAGCCTCAACCTCTCAGGTTCAAGCAATTCTCCCACCTTGGATTCCAAAGTTCTGGGATTATAGGCATGAGCCACTGCATCCTGCTAGAAATTTAGTTCTAATTAGGGGTTTCATTTCCTGTCAAAGTGCTCATCAACAAGTCAAGTCTGTAAAACTGTCCCATTGCCATGGGCTAGCATGTGTTGACTGCCTGAACCCTGGTCTGTCTGAGGTTGCCATTTTAACTGGGAGCTTTTGTTACACTCTTTGAATATCTCGATTTCCTTGCTTTTAAATGCCTGTCAATATAGGATATAGGAAGTAGGGTTTGGATTATTTGGTAGTTGTTAGGAAAAAAAAATCCATAATTCTTGCTTGGTGTGTGCAGGGTAGGCAAATGTGGCTTCAGTCTGCCACTGAGCATAGCTGTATGGTGTTGGGCCTGTTGCTTAATCCTTTGGAGCATCTGTTCTCTCTCCTTTGGAAAACAAAGGTGGTGATACCTGTCCAAGGTGGTTTTTTGGTTCAAGTAAGACAACGTAGGTAAAGAAACTCCTTTTCTATGTTGTGCATATTCGGAAAAAGCTATTTCCTTTTTTCTCATCTCCCTTGTTTGTCAATGGTTACGATCTATAAGAGCAATGGCTCAAATGCTGGTCACTTCAGGCATGATGTCGAAGTTTCTTTTGGACACGTAAAGAGCTTATCGTGTCCCGCAAGTTGTACACCATGAAAAGCTGCCCACCACCTACATGCTGAGAACCTTGGAGTGACACAATTCAGATTAAAAACTTGATTTCAACATGGTCTGGAATGAATTTGATGTTCTGCTTCTTAGTTCTTTTAGTGATTGTATAACTTATGAATTGTTTATTTTATTTTTTAAAAAAGCCCGAAAGGACTAAACATTTGAAGAATGAAGTATCATGAGATGGGTGTGTGTGTGCATAATGGCTAAAAAAGTAAATTTTCCTATAGCTCATGCTCTGTATGAATTGGTTATCTGTATAAATTAAATGTATATTTTTGAAGTTCTCTATGATAAATCTGCATTAGTAACTATGGCTATTTGAGCACTTAGGCTCCAGATAACATCAATATACCTAAGAAATTTCAAAGCTTTTTATAAACATCAATGTAGACAGTATTAATATCCATATAAAACAGGACTTCAGTTTGAGTTTAATTGAATTAGTCACTTGGTATCAGATGAAGGGGCCTGCTCTTCAGATTCACTTAAAAGCAATAGGGAAGGAAAAGAAAGAGGCATCGAATGTTCTGTTTCGGCATCATTTTATTTGTTTTATTAATTTGCTAGTCTCAAAGCCATTCTCAGATGATTCCATTAAAAGGAGGTGGGATATTTGCCATTTTCCAAGTAATGATAGATGATAGGAGAGATCCTTCATGCCTTATTTTGACCAATATAATTCATTCTATAACTGATTTTTTTTGTCCCTTTAAAGTAAAATGATCTTATTTCTTATTTTTTAAAAAAGGTATACATTCTATAGGGGAAAGTTCACAATGTGGGGGAAGTTTCCAAAGGTTTTTATACTCCCCTCTGATTAATAATTATTTTCACAAACTGTGCTCAGGTACACCATGATTTGGGTTGCTGTATGATCTGGAAGCCAATGTAAAGTGAATCATTATAAAGCAAATCATATTTTCCCATAGGAGTCTAGTTTTAATTAGGGGTTTTATTCCTGACAAAGTGCTCAGCATCGTAGAAATCATACATGTGGTTACTAATATAAAAGTAAAGATGCAGCAATTTACATCACTGTAATAATTTAAAATAATAGCATTATACTCCTTGTTACATACAATGGGCATGCATATAGTGCATATACTGATTATCCAAAGGGCCCAAGTGCTTTATAAAATATACATTCAACATATAAAGTACACAGCTTTGCCATGATTTAATGTATATGAAAGAACTTAATAAACTGTAGAATGCCATACAGATGTAAGCTGAAATTTTATTAGCCTTGTACATATAGCTTAACATAATATATACACATAAAGACATTTCTAAATGTCTAATTGGGAACACTTTTGCTCACCTTAGGATTTGGAAGGACATTTGGGGGTTTGGGTAACTCATAGCTCTGAACACCTAGGGAAATTTGAATGGATGCTTTTTTGTTGTTAATGTTTCTTTATGCTTATATGTTTTGTTTCAAAATGTTTTCACATGTTTCATAATGGACTCCTTTTTGAAGAGTAGGACACCCACGCTCACAGAAGATTCTGTGCTTTCTATCACTGATAAATCCTTTTTATCGCTGATACTCACTTTCAGAGTCACTTTGTGGCTATGAAGTTGTAAAACTGAAACTAAAATCTGTGACTCTTCATTCTGTGCTTTTTCGAATATACCATAAGGGCCTGCAGTTTTCTCTGTAGTTAAGCAGATGCCAGTAAAATTATTTAGGAGATCTTAAGAGTAGTGTTTAAAGAAGCTGGGATTACCCTTGAAGGGAATCATTATGGAGCTGAAAATGTGGAGTCCTCTTAGAAGACTTCAGTCTACAGTTATGAAGTTGTAGAGAGGAAGAGCTGGTGTTTTTCTTTTTGTTTGTTTGTTTGTTTTTGAGACAGAATTTCACTCCGTCACTCAGGTTGGAGTGAGGCGGTGGCATCCTGGCTCACTGCAGCCTTCACTTCCCAGGCTCAAGCAATCCTTTCACCCCAGCCTTCCAAGTAGCTGGGACTACAGGCATGTGCCACCATGCCTATCTAATTATTTTTTCATAGAGATGGGGTCTCCCTGTGTTGCCCAGGCTGGCCTTGAACTCCTGAGCTCAAGCAATCCTGCATCAGCCTTCCAGAGTGCTGGGATTACAGGCCCAAGGAAGAGACTCTCATTTTTGCTCTTGCTTTTACCCACCCTTGCCCTCATAACATTACTGAATACAGGAGGTCACAGGAGGCTGCAGGCGGACTACCTGAGGAAATTACAGGGAAAGGAAAAGCTGGATCATATTTCCTTGCCTTAGCATATTAGTCAAGTGATACCAGTGTATGCTGCAGTTATAAATAAACTCTGAAATCTCAATTATAATGAAGATGTATTAATCATGCACAATCAGAGGCTCTTTTTGAGCAATGACTAAGTGATCAGGGCTGTTGCCATCCTGCAGTTCTGTCATCTTGGAGTTTGTTCTTGGAGTATGAGGAAGAGGGAGAGAAAACTTGTGGCTCTCCTTAGGTGAAGGGGTGTGGTCCGAAGTCTTCTGGTTGTTCTTTGTGCTGAGATAATTGGCTTCTGTAGCAATGAAATCATGACACTGTCTCTGAATGAAGATTAATACATCTTCATTATAACATTCTTGTTAATCACCTGGAATGACTGTGCCTGACAGTCACCTTGGTGGTTTCTGTTTATTTAATAAGCATTTATGGAGTGCTTGTGTGCAAAGCATTGGGTTGAAAAGTTGATTCAATGCAGCAATTTGTTTGAAGGAATCACGTGAATTGTGTTGCATCCAGCAACCACAATTTCTGTGTCTGGGACACTGCTAGCTCACATGAAGTCTTTGTGCAAATTAGAAACAGGCACCCCTTCCTCAATGTATTTTACTTCCATTTGTCAGAAAATCATCATGCTGATTTTATTAAAACAACGCCTCCTCACTATTGTCCCCTGACACATCATCAAAATAAATATACAACCTAACAATGTCTGTGAAGTGAACAGTGCCCTCTTAGATGTGTCACTCTTGTGCAGTACACAACCTGCACAACTGTATGTGACAGCTTTTGCCCCCTTCCTTCCTACTATTGAATCTTTCTGGAATTTTGTAGCTATTTTCAGGTAAATTTTTTTTTCATTCTTTGTAAACATGATGAGGCATTTGCCCCCCTTTGGGAAGACAACTGCAGTTCTATTATGCTACAGGAAAGATGCTACTTCTTTTCATAGGGTCAAATTCCCATTTTATTTGCTGTGGCAAATAATATCATCATCTTAAATCTGGTTTAAAATTCTCTCTACCTTCCTCCATTGGTCTCTCTGTTCTTTGACCATCTGCTACATTTGAGTTATCCTGTTACAACAGTTTCATTTTATTAAAAAAAACTTTTACTTAAATAGGACCTTAATGGAATATTCTAAGATTGATAAATTCCTGCCCAGGGGCTAAAACATTTTGACATTATTAGGAAAAAAGATTTTCTGTTTGTCTGTGTGTGAAAGAGACCAACCCAATAGGCCATGCTATTATTTGTTAAATAAATAAATAAATGGACACATTGTGAAGGACATGTAGTAGTAGCTGTAAATGAATTGCTTTTTTTTTTTTTAAAAAAAAAATCTGTGTTATGATTACATGTTATCACAGAAAGACCCAAAGCTAAAAAGCCCATTACAATTTTTTCGAGTTAAGGATCTCTGCTAAGAATGAAAGCCCAATCATGTGTGAAGAAAGGATAGTATGTTTAAAAAAATTCCAGGCCTGGTCTAATTGCACTTTGACTACTGTCTCTAGGGAGTAATTCTTACTTCTGGGTAGGAAACCATGAGCAAGTCTGACCATTGGGTTTTGTGAAAATAAACGTCGTTTAATTTATTGACACGTTAGACATACCTGCCAAATTTTCTCATGCTTTTTCCCTGACATGTGTCTTGCCTGATGGAGTCACTGTAATGCAGTCTATGTGTTTTTAAAGAAATTATGTTTTGCTAAGGAATGTATCAAAATTGTTAAACCATGTTGCACCTTGTTCTCATTAGTCTTTGGAATGCAGCTGCCGGAACAGAAAGGGCAGGGGAGGCTGAGTGGCAGCTCTGCGTGCTCTCACCTCTTTTCCTCACAGAGGCCCTCGGGCTCTATCGTGAGGTGCTGGGTCTCTGCCCGCCCTCGGGCAGCTTTGCCAGGAGAGTGCAGTCGTGGAGTGCAACTCCAGCCATTGCCGCTCTGTTTAGAAAAAGCCAACAAAAAGGCCAGGCATGGTGGCTCGTGCTTGTAATCCCAGCATTTTGGGAGGCCGAGGTGGGCAGATCACCTGAGGTTGAGAGTTCGAGACCAGCCGGACCAACAACATGGAGAAACCTGTCTCTACTAAAAATAACAAAATTAGCTGGATGTGTTGGCACATGCCTGTAATCCCAGCTACTTGGGAGGCTGAGGCAGGAGAATTGCTTGAACCCTGAAGGTGGAGGTTGCGGTGAGCTGAGATTGTGCCATTACACTCCAGCCCAGGCAACAAGAGCAAAACTCTGTCTCAAAAAGCCAACAAAAAAGTGAATCTCACCTCTATGTACATCCCAGCTCCGACTGCTACACTGTATGTACAGGCATAAGCTGTTTTACTGTGCTCTGCTTCATCACACTTTGCAGATAGTGTGTTATTTTAATGTAGGTTTGTGGCAACCCTGTGTTGAAGAATTCTATCTGCTGTTTTTCCAACACTACCTGCTCACTTCTGTCTCTTTTACATATTGCTACTTCTGGCAATATTTCAAGCTTTGTAATTATTATGTCTGTTATGGTGATCTGTGATCAGAAACCTTTGATGTTACTATTCTAATTGTTTTAGGGTGCCATGAACCACGCCCATATAAGACAGCAAACAACTGATAAACGTGCCTGTGTTTTGACGACTCCACCAACCAGCCATTCTTCCATCTCTCTCCTTCTCCTTGGGCTGCCCTATTCATTGAGACACAATATTGAAATTAGGCCAATTGTAACAATATAGTGGTCTCTAAGTGCTCATGCGAAAGGAAGAGTTGTACCTCTCTGATTTTAAATCAAAAGTTCGAAATGATTAAGCCTAGTTAGGAAGGCATATTGAAAGCCAAGACAGGCTGAAAGCTAGGCCTCTTGTCCAAACAGCCAAGTTGTGAATGCAAAGGAAAGGTTCCTGAAAGAAATTAAAAGTGCTACTCCAGTGAATGCATGAATGATATGAAAGCAAACATCCTTATTGCTGGTAGGGAGAAAGTTTTAGTGGTCTGGATAAAGATCACAGCAGTCACAACATTCCCTTAAGCCAAAGCCTAACCCAGAGCAAGGCCCTAACTCTTTTCAGTTCTGTGAAGGCTGAAAGAGGTGAGGAAGCTACAGAGGAAACATTTGAGGCTAGCAGAAGTTGGTTCACAGGGTTTAAGGAAAGAAGCCTTCTTCACAACATAAAAGTGCAAGTGGAAGCAGGAAGTGCTGATGTAGAAGCTACAGCAAGTTATCTGGAAAATCTAGCTAAGATCTCTGATGAAGGTGGCTACATTAAACATAACAGATTTTCAGTGTAGATGAAACAGTTTTCTATCGGAAGAAGAAGCCATCTAGGACTTTTATAGCTATAGAGAAGTCAATGCCTGGCTTTAAACCTTCAAAGGACAAGGTGACTCTCTTGTTAGGGGCTAATGCATCTGGTGACTCGATGTTGAAGTGAATGCTCATTAATCATTCTGAAAAATCCTAGGGCCCATAAGAATTATGGAAAATCTTCTCTGCCTATGCCCCATGAATGGAGCAACAAAACCTGAGGGTACATCTCTTTACAGCATGGTTTTCTGAAGATTTTAAGCCTTCTATTAAGACCTGCTCAGAAAAAATATATCTTTAAAATATTACTGTTCATTGACAATACACGTAGCCACCCAAGAGCTCTGATGGAGATGTATAAGGAGGTTAATATTGTTTCCATCCCTGCTAACATAACGTCCATTCTGCATCCCATGGGTCAAAAAGTAATTTCAACTTTCAAGTCTTATTTTTAAGAAATACAGTTTGTAAAGCTGTAGCTGTCATAGAATGTGGTTAATCCCTAACCAAGAGTCAGTATGTCCTCTGAAGATTTGAAGCCAGACATTGACTGGCATCGACCTTCTGGAAAGGATTTACCATTTTAGATGCCATTAAGAACATTAGTGATTCATGTGAGGGGGGCAAAAACATAAACATGAACAGGAGTTTATATCAAATCAACAAGAAGTTGATTTCAACCCTCATGGATGACTCTGAGGGCTTCAAGACTTCAGTAGAGGAAGTCACTGCAGGTGTGCTACTAATAACAAGAGAACTAGAATTAGAAGTGGACCCTGAAGACATGAATAAATTACTGTAACCTTATGATAAAACTTGAATGGGTGAGGAGTTACTTCTTTGGATGAGCAAAGTAGTTTCTTGAGATGGAATCTACTTCTGGTAAAAATGCAGCGAACATTGTTGAAGTGACAACAAAGGATTTAGAATATCATAAAAACTCTTTGATATGGTTTGGCTCTGTGTCCCCACCCACATCTCATCTTGAATCATAATCTCCACATGTGGAGGGAAGGGTCAGGTGGGAGGTAATTTGATCATGGGGTGGTTTCCCCCAGACTGTTGTCATGATAGTGAGTTCTCACAAGATCTGATGCTTTACAAGTGTTTGGCTCTTAGCCCCTCAATCTGTCTCCTGCTGCCATGTAAGACATGTCTTTCTTCCCCTTCACCTTCTGCCATGATTTTAAGTTTCCTGAGGCCTCCCCAGCCATTGCAGAACTGTGTGTCAATTAAACCTCTCTAGCTAATAAATTACCCAGTCTCAGTTCTTCATAGCAGTGTGAAAATGGACTAAAACACTTTGTACTTTTGCTCTCCCTTTTTCTTCCTTGAATAACATCTCTGCTAATGGTCCATCTGGCTAACTCTGCTTAGCCCAAGTGTCACCTCATCTTGGAAGCTCTCCCTGATTTCCTCTGCTGATTTAGGTGCTCAGCATCCTTGGGGTTCACACTAAGCTTTATGAAATACAGCCATCAAAACAATTACCTTGTAGCATAAATACTTGTTTCTCCTGATTGGACTTTGAAATCTAAGACTGTAGCTTTTAATTTTTATCTCCATAAATGATCACAGGCTTGGTATATAGAAATTCAATGAATGAATTAAGGTAATATTTCCAAGGTATATTACTAAACAAGTCTTCCAAAGCAGTTATATTATATTCAAAAGCAGGCATCTCTGCATCCAGTGAGTTAAAGTAGGTGAATGGAATGGCTTTGGTGAAAAAGCTGTCTGAGTGAAAAACTAATTGAGTTGTTTGGTCAGTCTCACCTTACTGCTCTCTCTCCCAACTGGTGTTATATACAAAGTTGCCAGAAGGAAAAAGATCTGCTCAGAGTAACCCCTTCTGCCATGGTGACTCTGTTGGAAGTCATCCAGTGACAAGACCTTGGAGGCAGCAGCTCTTGTCCCTGGCCCTTTCATTTTGTGTGTTTCAGTATACTTTGCAGAGCTTTTCCTGGAAGACTGGATGCCTGCTCTGATGTGTCAGAGCTCCTGGCAGGGCCCCAGATGCAGGCTCCCTTGGACATCTTCTCTGGGGAGGGAATTTTATTACCCAATAAAAATCACCACGGAGTTCCAAGAAATGTGACACTGAAATTCATCAGGTTGTTTTATAGTGAGATGTTTTCTTGTCCTGTGCCTGGGACTAATGGCCAATGGGTTTGCATTATCTCTAGATCTGGGGGCAACTGTATCTTCATTGCTTGGACATTTTAGTATTGAGGATTGTGGCAGGTTTTGGCTGAGTTGGGTGACTCTGAGTTCCTACCCTGCAGGTCACCCTGGTGAGTGAAGATCTAAGGTTCTCAGAATAGAGGGAGAACACGGAGTGAAGCGTGAGGGTCTGTCAAGGGTACTGGTCCCTCTAGTGTGGTCTGGGAGGCCTAGAGAGAAAGGAGTCTGTGCTGGGATAGGGTTTTCTTCATTCTCTTGTGTCAGGGTCCAGCTCACCCAGGCTGCAAGAGCCAAAGCTGTATAAACTTGAGTGTGGCAAGATGTAGAGAAAAAGGGTTTTGGAGTTGGGCAGAGCTGAATTGGAATCTTGGTTCTGGCACTTACTGTGGGACCTTGGGCAAGTTGCTGAGCCCCTCTGTTTTGTTTGGTTTTTCACTTGTGAGACAGGGCCCCCAATCCCGGTGGGCCTGCTGTGAGTATGCAAAGTGAGAGCATCTTGGCAGAGCTCCTGGCACATTCCATGCCCTCAGGAGTTACCACCCCCATTTGCGAATGTCTGTTCTAAGGATAAACCAGAAAAATACACAGAGGCACAGAAAGGGAGAGTGGGTTTTGTTTTGGCATGCTGGATGAGTGAAATGGCCAAAATCACTAGTATCACATGGATGCTGGGAGGGCTCTGGGCTCTGTGAGGGGCTTTGGCTGGGCCCCTTGTCCAGAGAATCTGCTCAGTGGGCCCCTCTGGAAAAGGGAGTAAGGGTCAGGAGGAAGCCTGAGTTCTAGTGTTTGCTTTGCCACCAACCACACGTATGACCTTAGATAAACCACTTGCCTCAGTTTCCAGACCTGTTTGGAAATTGGTGTGGACCAGCTTTGAAATTTAATTGACATAAAAGTATTGTTATGAGACTATTATAAAGTATCTTGTAACTAAGAATAGGGGTGTAAAGGGGCTTTCTCTTCCTTACTTTTCCGCCTTTCTTTTCTTTCCATTAACAAGGTATGTAATTATCAGAGTCACAAAGAAATAACCTAGAAGCACTGTGGAGAAGCACGACTGTTAAAGTGATTTCTTGTAGCAGTCTTCAGATCCATTTCCAGAGGTTCCTAGGAAAGACTTTGAAGTTGGTTTAACACTTTACACCTGCTTTGCTGTCAGGTATTGGGCTAACTGGCTGGTCAGATTTGAATTTCACAAGTCCATGAGTCAATTTATTCCTTAGCTCTTAGATAATGCTCTACCAGGATAAGCACATTTTAAAGGCGAAAATCTCCCGACAGTGTAAAAAATGCAAGTGGGAAAGACTGGAAGGTAATATACCAAGATGTTAGCTGTTGGATGAGTGGTGAGGGTTCTGGATGAGTTTTTATTTTCTTTATACCCTTCTGTGCTTGCCAGGCTTTCAGTTATTTTATTTTATTTTATTTTTAATATGTCCCTCTCCCATAAGGCAAATGTAGCGCTATTATTTAGTATTATAAGAAATATGGGATTTAAAAAGTTTGTGACTTGCCAGGAAACTAAAGATGGCTAGTATATTTAGAAAATCCCAGAAGGCAGGCAGGGCCCAGCCAGGCTGTGACACATTTCTTTAGCTCCAGCCTGATGCACACTCTCCTCCTCCTCCTCCTCTTTCCCCTCTGCTGCTCACAGCTGGGGGAGTTAGGACAAAACTTTCTCCTCCTGGCAAGGCCTTCCTTATGAGGGAAGTTACATACCAGTTTTGGTGGGTCTGGAGGATTAATGAGGTGCTAAAACTCAACTTCTTCATCTCCTGAAGCTTCCTTTCAAACTGCAGATTCCAAATATGACCTACCACAGCCATGTACCACCTTCCACTATACTTCTGATTTGTATGCTTTCACACACACTCCCAAGTAGCACCTAAATTCCTACTGTGGTGTCTGGGAGTTTGCCATAAGGTGCCAGAAACACGGCTTTATGAATGAGCTCAGCAGCCTCCCAGCATGAAAATGACTCTAGAATAACCCAGTTTTCAGGCCTCTGCCTGAATTAAGCTTTTTAATTATCCTAATTTGTTAATCATGAAGTATAAACACTGGAGCAAGTCAGCATGCTCAAAAACCTGAAGGAAGTTCTTTCCTTCCTTAAGCAGACTCCTTTTTCTTCTTGGACTTTTTTTGAGACTCTGTTCCCCATGCTGGATTGCACTAGTAAGATCTCGGCTCACTGCAGACTTCCCAGGCTCTGGTGATTCTCCAACCTCAGCCTCCTGAGTAGCCAGGATTACAAGCACAGTCCACCATGCTCAGCTTTTTTTTTTTTTTTTTTTTTGAGACGGAATTTCACTCTTGTTACCCAGGCTGGAGTGCAATGGCGCGATCTCGGCTCACCGCAACCTCCGCCTCCTGGGTTCAGGCAATTCTCCTGCCTCAGCCTCCTGAGTAGCCGGGATTACAGGCACGCGCCACCATGCGCAGCTAATGTTTTGTATTTTTAGTAGAGATGGGGTTTCACCATGTTGACCAGGATGGTCTCGATCTCTTGACCTTGTGATCCACCTGCCTCAGCCTCCCAAAGTGCTGGGATTACAGGCTTGAGCCACCGCGCCCGGCCAGACTCCTTTTTCTAACCACCCGTTTCAGAAAGTTATACCACCAGGCTCCATTTCCCTTCCTTTCATTTGTCCAGTACAGTCCATCACTGAATCCTGGTGAAACGTCTCTTAACTCTTTGTTTTCTCTCTTCCACACTTTAGTGTAGGCCTTCATCTCATAGCCAGACAACTGTCATTGGTTTCTCTACTTGTAGACTCTTAAAAAAAAGAAAGAAAGAAAAATGTGGTCTTTCTCTTTTGCCCAGGCCGTAGTACAGTGGTACAATCATAGCTCACTGCAGCCTCGAACATCTAGGCTTAAGTGATCCTCCTGCCTCTGTGTCCCTCGTAGCTGGGATTATAGGCATGGGCCACTCTGCTGGCTCCACTTCTAGGCTCTTATCCTCCCAGCCCATACACCATTGCTGGAATAATCTCCTTGGAAAATAGAGCTGGTCAGGTCACTCCCGCTCCAGAGCCTGAAGTTGACAGCTGAGTCAGCCCTTCCTGGTATGGTTTTCAGCCTCATGCATATCCCCAGGCTAAAGGCTCTGGACTGTCCCACTAAGTGCCCCCGCCTTCTCCCTGAGCCTTGTTCAAATCCTTCTCTTTGCTCGGATACTGCTCATTCACCATTGTCCAGTCATGCTTTGTGTGCAAAAGCTGATTCATTCTCAGCTCTGGTGAAATTTCCTCACAAAGGCTGAGTTTATTACACATTTTTCTACCCTCACACGAAAACACATATGCCCTTATTGCCTTCCTCTAAGGTCCATTTAGCATGCTATGGAATTCTTCCTCTTGTTTTAGTAGTCTATTCAACGATTTATATAATAATCTCAGTTAATTGGGAAATCTATTTGTAGGGAGAGGTTGCAAGTCTATTTCACTTTTGGGTCTTTTCATATTGTCTAGCCTAGTGCTTTTGACCTATAGTTGTATTTAATTGAATAGCAGGCATTCGAACATGGCTTTCAATGAGGTCCCTAGAATAGATTCAACATATATAATATTCTAAGTTTTCTTACCTTTATTTGTGAAGAGTAAAAGCAAAAATCTGAATCTATCCCATTTTAGTAGAGTGCTGTGAAATACTCCTTTGCAGCTGCTTAAGATGCTGAGGCCTTGGAGTCTGACTTTTCAACTGGAGTAAACTTTCTTTGAAAAGAGAGTAACCTCAGGTCCATGAGAAAATGGGAGCCCATGAAAGTTGGAGATGTGTAACAGTTTTGGTGTCTGCTCAATATGGGGTTAGATCTTGGCTCTTGGGCGAATTATTTAACTTCTCTGACAGGATTCAGGTTCTCCGTCTGCACACTATTGATAGTATCTGCTTAAGTTGTTTTGCAAATTGTGGATGATGGATGTATGCATCTAGAACAGTGCCTGGTGCATAGTGGGCATGCCAGAAATGCAATAACGGGCAATTATTTTCATAGCCATTCTACAGGTTCAGTTAGAACATGAGGCATCTGCAAGTGCAGCTGCAGACTGAAAACTAACTTTATTTCAAAAGCTCGCCTTGCACAATGGCTCTTATTAAAATGTGAGGTTGTTTATAAAACAGAAGATTACTTGACAGCTGACCCTGAAAACGGAGCTTGAGCTCAGGCAGGAAGGGCCAGATGTGCTGTGCTGTTCCAAGCTGGGCATCTCCTCCCCAGCAGGCGAGCTCTTCAGGCCAGAACAAGCAGATGTTTGGTTTTCTGGGGCAAGGAGTCAGGACAGGGTCCTGTTTGCTCTTTCACAATGTGAGTGGCTGTGAAAGCTTGGGCTGGGGGCGCATGCTAGGAACTCTTACACGTGCATGGCTTCAAAATACAGCCTTAAAATTCATCACTCTCATTGCATTTTCATTGTGGGGTGGGGGTGGATCCAAGAAAAGACCCGAGAACTGCATTTGGTCATTTGGAGAGCTGGTAGTTGAGTACATACCATGGCCAGACACTGCATTTGAGTGCTTAGGGCAATGAGGGGAATGGTGACACACTTTAGATCTGGTTCCACTCCAGTCTAGAGCAATCATTTTGGACTTTTTAGTTTAGTTGTTTTTTTTTTTTAATAAATAAAACATAAATAAAATAAATAAAATAA
This sequence comes from Sapajus apella, assembly GCF_009761245.1. Classification (NCBI taxonomy): domain Eukaryota; kingdom Metazoa; phylum Chordata; class Mammalia; order Primates; family Cebidae; genus Sapajus; species Sapajus apella. The sequence goes on from NW_022436982.1 coordinate 14,754,857, forward strand.
AGGGTTTTATTCTGTTTTCCAGGCTGAAGTGTATGCAGTGGCATCATCTCAGCCCACTGCAACCTCACCTCCTGGGTTCAAGCGATTCTTCCATCTCAGCCTCCCGAGTAGCTGGGATTACAGGCACGCTTCATCATGCCAGGCTAATTTTTGTAACTTTTGGTAGAGACGGGGTTTTGCCATGTTGACCAGGCTGGTCTGGAGCTCCCAACCTCAAGTGATCCACAGCCTTGACCTCTCAAAGTGCTGGGATTAGAGGTGTGAGCCGCCACGCCTGGCAGTTGTGGACTTTCTTTGAGGAAAATGTGTATATTCACACGCTATTTTACATACAATTCCAAGAGGCTGGTGGGTCTCCCGAAGTTCGAGGTACCCAAGCTAAGAATCCTTTATTTAGTAATTGCAACCTAGTGGAAAACATAAACATGAACTTTGGATTTAGAAACGCTTAGTTTGAGTTTGTGTTCCACTTCTTTTTTTTTTTTTTTTTTTTTTTGAGACGGAGTTTCACTCATGTTACCCAGGCTGGAGTGCAATGGCGCAATCTCGGCTCACCGCAACCTCCGCCTCCTGGGTTCAGACAATTCTCCTGCCTCAGCCTCCTGAGTAGTTGGGATTACAGACACACACCACCATGCCCAGCTGATTTTTTGTATTTTTAGTAGAGACGGGGTTTTACCGTGTTGACCAGGATGGTCTCGATCTCTTGACCTCATGATCCACCCGCCTCGGCCTCCCAAAGTGCTGGGATTACAGGCTTGAGCCACCACGCCTGGCCTGTGTTCCACTTCTTACCAGCTGTGTATCTTACTGAATGAAAAATCTTGGCTGATTTAACCTCTGTAAGCCTTAGACACCTCCTACATAGATGAGAATAATAGCAGCATCTGACGGGGTTGTAATGAAGATAAAATAGTTAATAAGCACAAAAGCTATTAGCAGTATGCCCAGCATGTGGTAAGTGATCTACACATGGTAATGCAATTATTACTAGCTAGCCTGCTATAAGGGAGACACTAAAGTATAGAAGATTGATTCCTATTGGCATCTGAGAAGGAAGTATGAACCACAGGTTTCAGTTGAGGTTTTGTATAGAAAAGAATTGTGAAAAATGGGGTTTCTGTTACAACACATTTATGGTAACTGTCTTATTGCAGTTTATAAAAGAAGGCAATCACAGTGGCACTCCATAGGGATGTTGCAGTGGTTATATAGTCCACGAAGATGACCTCATTGGATGGAATAAATCTCTCTCAGTGACAGCTAAATACTGAGTTATAACCATTAGCAATAATGAAGAAAAAGGATAAGATGATCACGATCACAGCCATGAGCTATTGAGGGCTTTTCATGTGCCAGGAATTGTGCTAAGAGTTTTGCATTTGTTTTGGTTTGTGGTTTTGTGGGGTCCTTCCTGAGGAAGCTTGAGTACTTTCACTTGGTGCAGTTAGAGGACAGCAGGCTGTGTGTGCACACGTGTGTGTGAGTTTGTGTGTGTGTGTGTGTGTGTGTGTGAGAAACTGAACCAGTTTCTTATCAGCTTTCACTCATTTGACTACTTGTAGAGCCGTGACTTTTAACATTTTGGAATGTCCTCATTGGAAAATGAAAGTTTATCATGCAACGTGTAAGTTTACAACCACAAGACTGAGGAAAGGGTCCCTGAGCTTGGGGGAGAGTTACAATTAACCTCGTAAAGAGTGCGGATGAAAGTCTTTCCCATAGTTACAATCAAAGACATTTTAGGCCACCCATTCCCCAAAGGAATAGTTGCTTTTTATGGCATGTTTTAAAGTTTTATTTCAAAAACAGTCAGCATCTTAAAGCAGAATGCTGTATGCACCCCAGGACTTCACTTACAATGTGTTTTTAGTTTTCTCAATCATATTACCAAGTTTCTGGCCACAACATGAGCTGCTACCCTCACAGACCTGCACGCAGAAGGATTTAGCCTGACTTGCTTGTGCTCATGGCAAGAGCTCTTCCCCAGATCTCACTGCTGTGTTCTTCTGAGAGGGAAGTTAGGAGTCAGCATTATTATGTTAGAAAAGGTCACCTTTTTCAGCCCTCACGTTTTTCAGGCCTAGAGAAGAGATGAACCCTAGTTCCACGCAGTTCTTTCTATTATGCTCAGTACTCAGCTGCCCCTCAAACCCAAGAGATCATTTTTTTGCCCATATCCTGGCTTAGAATGCTTCCTAATCATGTCACATGTCTGTATCTGCACACATGGGTGTATCTGTGTGTTTTAACGGAAATACTGGAATGTCGTGTCTTTTCCTAAGACATAGGCACTGTGACTAATTACCTTTTGATGATAATCTTGCAATGAGCATCTAAGTATGACAGGGAATGATAAGTAGTCTAGTAGTGCCAAGGTGTTAAGGTACTGCTGTAGTCAGTTTGCAGCTGTGTTTGTGTGGAGTTTCAGGGTGAGTGAAATTTACATCTCTGTTGGTCTGTCTGCTTCATTTCAGCTGCAGTTCTTTCTTTTGGGTCTCACTTTTCCCTCAGCACTATTTTCAGCTTGTGCTGGGCCTTGCGTTTTGTTGTTCACAAAATATTTGTGCTCCCTCAACCCTTACACGTGCTCTGACAATGGCTAGAGAAAAGCATGAGGTTTGAACCAAATCTGACTTCGTGTGGTCTCATTTATACAATGTACGTGTAAATTTGTATGCTCTCATTTATGCAACGCGTAGGACTGCGGTAGAGGCCTTCTCACTGGTCACTATGCCTAGAGTTTACCCCTTGATCAATTGACACTGGTATTAGGGTTTAGCTTTGTTACACAAGTGCAAATCATACCTGCCACCTGTTAAAAAGCCTCTAAACCTCCTCATTGCCTACAGGGGAGGGCAAATGATTCCATTTCAGGTGCCAATTGCAGTTGATTGGCAGGGCTGTCTGCAGTGTGTGTTCTCTGAAGTGCAGTGAAGTGCTATGATTAGATGTGTCTTGAACCAGGATGTATAATAACAATAAGGGCAAGGCATGACTGGGCTTCAGCTGCTTCATTTTGTTTGAGATTCCTGTGTGTGTGCTAGAGATGATACAAGGCAACACTCCAGAGAAATTAGTTTGTATCTTCCGATGTGTTTCTGAAATTTTGGTGGCATGCAGTGTCCCATGCTATCTGTCTACACCTCTGCAGGGATGTGCAGCTGTATGGTAACTGTATTGAACATCACTTTAAAGGTGCTGGTACTTTAGATGATTCTGCTCTAGCAGTGTGCAGTTGGACATAAATATGCACAAAGCTAATTTTATGCATAATTAAAACCAGTTATCATTCCATTAGAGTTCACCAGCCTTACATGGTAACTACCTGTATGACACTGACAATATATAAACACGCATTATTTTGTTGACTTATTTTGAGAACAGATTCTGTTGGGTGGTCACGTGGACCACTTGCCCAACCCCATCTCTCTTGCCTATTTTCCAGTGTTCTGACTCCACACCTTTGATTTTGCAGCTCCCTGTGCAGCTGGGGGTGGATTTATGCCCTGATTCTAGTCAGTGAGAGGTCTTGTGAGGAATGGTGGTTTTTTTTTTTTTTTTTTTTTTTTACTTTTCCTTTGTCTGGTGGCAGAGAGTGTGATCCTGAGTACCTGAGGCTGCTGCCACTGCTTTCTGTGAATGGACTTTGCCTCCCTGTGTGTACTGTGGGTTGGAAATGGCCAGGGCCTTAGACCCTGAAGGACTCGAGGTGTAATGCAGTGTGGGCACAAAGAAGAGAAAAAGATGTAGGGGCTAGACAAAGGAAGAGCAGAGAGAGTATAAGTAAAGAGATAGATGGAATTTTATAGAAGCTAGAGGAGACTCTACTGTTGGTACCTTGGACTTCTTAGAGCATCAGAGATGGAGACTCCGGGTCCACTTCCTCATGAATGCCCTTCTGTGGCTGATCTGGCCCTATGAGGGCCCTTTATAGCCCCAGACTGTTCATGTAGCACGACTCACAACCTCAGGTTTTGAGTTTTTTTGTAGACCTTCTGGTCTAAGAAGGTTGTAAAGATTGAGATAATGCAGATAAGTAAGAACTGTGCCTGGCACACAGTCAGTGCTCGAGAAATGTTGTGTATTCATAGTGTTATCATTGAAGGTGTACAAATCTATTGATGCACAAATTCTATACATTTATGAACAAAAGGAAAAGGTCTTATGGAGAGTAGTCTTCAACCAGTCTAATAGAAACGTATGGTGTTTGTTCTGTAATTTGAGATGAGAATAAGAAGAGGGCTGCTTTGCAAAGATTAGAGCAAGCTGAGAATTTTATTTTTGTGAAATTTTTTTGTAAAGAAGATTATTTTATTTAAAATAATAAATTATTTCTTCTACCACAAAGAATGGAATGAATGCCCATTGTATGTGTATATCTGCCTGTTTTCTCCTAACACCTCTTCATTCCCTTGAACTTTGCCAGCATCTGGGAGGTCCAGTAAGAAACGCTCTTTAAATCCTCTGCATTCTTCCAGAAGCCCAAGGGGTTTAACAAGTTCTGACTTCAGTGAAAACATATAAAACCAACTTGGTTTCTTACGCTAGAAATCTTCTTGTGTTTGTCAAGTAACAAAAGCAAAACCCGGCTCTTTTGTTATTATTAGTCAATCAATATAAAGCAGGATATTTGTTCGGGGGTGAGAGTGGGTTACCTTTTACATTTTACAGTGCTATATTTTATTGGAGGAGTGGGTTTTATGCTATCCGTAAAATTTAATTTCCAGTGAGAATATATTGAAAAAGTACAATTGGAAAGGGGTGACTTAAAAATTTTCCCTTTGGGCTAAACATCTGAGAAAAAATAGAAAAATCATTAGTGGAGCCCAAGGCAGGTGGATCACAAGGTCAGGAGACTGAGACCATCCTGGTCAACATGGTGAAACCCTTTCTCTACTAAAAATACTAAAATTAGCTGGGCATGGTGGCGCCTGCCTGTAAGCCCATCTACTTGGGAGGCTAAGGCAGAAGGATCGCTTGTACCCGGGAGGCAAAGGGTGCAGTGAGCCGAGATCGTGCATTCCAGCCTGGCGACAGGGCAAGACTCCATCTCAAACAAACAAACAAACAAAAATCATTAGTGAAATCAGAGACGACTTTGACATACTGAATTATGAACACACGGCACAGGGAAGTAATTTCATTCCAGCTGCTTAGCTGTGGTAATAATTAAACTAGAAGTCCAGCCTCCTGATTTTTTTGGAAAGTAGGGTTGTCTTACAATAGTGACCTAGGTCCCTAAGAATCACATTCTTGTTGAAAAATATTGATGGTACCCAAAGGAATAAATGTAGTGAAATAAGGATATTTTTTCTAACATCATTCCATTCATTGTTTAAATTGTCTTTCTTTTGCTTCAGTGACATTATGGGGGATTTGGCTCATATTTTGAAAAGCCCCATAGAGACAGAAAATAAAGATTAGCACTGGTACATTTTGATGGAAGATACAACAGTTGTTGAGATTTTGGTTATCTATTGGAATTCTGAAGGTTTGGAGAATTGAGGCAAGCGGCAGCGGGGCATGGGGAATATTCAGTTTTGGCAGCTTATGAGCAGTGGAGAAAATCCTTCCTGCTCGAATTTGGCATTGGCTACTAGGTCAAGATCTTTCTGTTTGTACATCTTGCTCCGCCACTTGCTGCTGCAGAAAGGCCCCGCTTGGGGAAAAATCACTCTCTTTGGTAGCGGTTCAGGTGAGAAAAGGTATGGGTTGGATAGGAGGTCTGGTGCAGGTCAGACTGGGGTGGGGAGGGGGTGAGGGAGCAGGGAAGCCCAGAGAACCCGTTTGTCCTCTCCATTACCTGCAGTGTGAGACAGGGCCATGCTTAGAGGAGGAAAGCCTCCTGAAACCTTAACACGGGGAGATCTTGGTACTGAAAACCTGACATGGAGGCTAAGAGACCTCAGGCTCAGTTATGGGGTTCAAGGCAATGGGACAACTATAAACCCTGAAGTGCCTGGGAAGCTGCTTAACAGTAATTCTGAAGGCACTTGAGGACTCCAGGACTTCCAGTAACTGTGTCATAGAAAGCATGCTTGCACCCCAGTGAGGGATGCCAGAACATCGGGATGTTCTCTTGAAGGAGATGAAATCGAACTGTTCCAGGGGTCCTGTCCTTTGGGCCTTTTGGCCGCACTCAAGTTCACTAGTTCATCTGCTGAGACTCAAAGCACAAATCTAGGGCTGTGTCTCGTGTGTGTAGACAGATTTGGGTAGGGAGCAGTGGCAGCGATCACAGCCTGGGGCCAGTGTTTATTTATAGACTCATCCGGGACATCCAGTTCTTTCCCTGAACTTGAAGCTAAGAGAGGAGAGAAGGAGTATGAACTCTACTGCTTGAGGTTAATCTGATCTCAGAGATGACAGCTGAGGGTAATCCTAGCCAATACCTGAGCATCCCCGAGAAAGGGCCAGTGAAAGCACAGCACTTTGTTATTTATGCAAAATGAGGAAAGGGACTTGTGGAGGGAGAAATTATGAGGCAGATTAATACATGTTGAGTGGTTGATGTTAGCTGGCTGGTAGAAATTAACATGGCGTATAGCATAACTGTTATCTTTTTACCTTAATTAATTTTATGAGACATTTAACATGTTCACACATCAAGCCAAACATCTGGGGTATATGGATGGTGGCATTTATCCAACTGTTTACACTCCCTGATTTCCAAGAATCAGCCATGCTCCCAGGGTCCCATTCACTTGCAAGTTTAATGAGGCAGAGGCCATACAATCCCCAACTCCAAGCTTTCTGCTTATGAGTAGAGCAGTGTCCTCATATTCCGAGAGATCAACTTGAATTTTCCTCAGACAGAAATGAGATGTGATGAAAAGAGCATCCTTTTAGGAGTCAGCAAAAGAAGCACTAGCTCTGGTTTTAAAACGGACTGTTCTATGATATTGAGCAGGTCCTTCACCCCATTGGCCTTGATTCCTCATCTGGGATATTGGTGGTGGTGGCAGTGGTAGCAGAAGTAGTAATTGCTGCCCTGCTTAGCTCTCAGGATTGCAGAAAGAATAAGATAAGACTGTATAGCAAAGCTCTATAAACTGAATGTGTTTCACAAATTGTTCATCCAAAAATATCAAGTGTATAGGTGTTCCAGGCATTGTGCTTAGCTGTTCATAAAATAGTGAACAAGATACCCGCTTCCTCACCAAGGAGTCTAGTTTGGGTGATAAATTAGCATTTTTTTTAATATTGTGGAATTAATGCTGTGATAAAAGTAATCTACAGTGTGCTGTGCAAGCAACCTAATCTTGGGTAGGGAAGAGATGGTGGGTCAAGAACAGTTACTGTTTTAAAATAGGGATTAGAGGGGCTTTGGCTGTTTTTTTGCAGTGCCTGGAGGAGAGCCTTGGAAAGATTTGTTTAGCACAGCTGTTGGGTTTCATTCGAATTTTACAGTGTCCTAGATTGCTTGAGAAGAGAATGAAACTCTAGTCAAGTGTGTGAGCTTGCCGTTTTTTGGCTGGAGGACACTAAAAGGCCGTGTGGGAACAAGCCTAGTGCAGCTGACACAAACTTCAGAGTGTGAGAAGGGAAGCTTCCTTTGGTTGTTGGCTCTGCATTTATCATCAGCTTAAATCAAGATCCTGTTTTACCCAGGTGGTTGGACTAAAGCCTATTAGCCTCAAGGGAAGCTCTTAAGCAGATACACGCTTGTTTCATGTAGGCCCCACTGCTTAGGGATTTGTATTCATATTTCCTTAATTTAGACAAAAAAATCTGCAAAAAGAACAGAGTGACAAGCTCCCACATGTCCTATTTCCAGCATCAACAATGATCAGGGTTTTGCCACATTGGGTTCATCCATCAATCTTAGCCATCCATCAATCCCAGCCAGCCATGTCTTCCACCCCTACCACCTCATTATGCTTCTTTAAAAGTAGGGACAGTTTTTGCCATGTGCAGTGGCTCACACCTGTAATCCCATCACATTGGGAGGCTGAGGTGGGTGGATCACCTGAGGTCAGGAGTTCGACACCAGCCTGGCCAACATGGGGAAATCCTGTCTCTATTAAAAACACAAAAATTACTTGGGCATAGTGGCTCATGCCTGTAATCTCAGCTACTCGAGAGGCTGAGGCAGGAGAATCACTTGAACCTGGGAGGTGGAGGTTGCAGTGAGCCAAGATCACAACACTGCATTCCAGCCTGGGCAACGAGAATGAAACTCCACCCCCTGCCAAAAATAAAATAGGGATATTTTCTTATTTAACCGTGATGCCGCTATTACATCAAAACATCCAAGGAGTATTAGAAACTTTTTTTCCACTATCTGTTTCTCCCTAAAATTTTATTTTGAAAAACTTTGTGTATAACAAAGTTGAGAGAATTTAAAAGTGAATGGTTACATATCTGTCACTTAGATTCCATCATTAACATTGACACATTTCTCCATCTATTCATTCCATTATCCATTCATCTCCTAAAAACGTATTTCTGGCTGGGTGTAGTGGTTCATGCCTGTAATCCTAGTGCTTTGGGGGAGGCCAAGGCAGACAGATAGCTTGAGCCCATGAGTTTGAGATCAGCCTGGGCAACATGGGGAAACCTCCTCTCTACAAATAACAAAAAAAGGGAAGACTGGCAAGATGGCTGAATAGGAACAGCTCCGGTCTGTAGCTCTCAGTGAGACCAATGCAGAAGGCAGGTGGTTTCTGCATTTCCAACTTATCTTACTGGGAGGTACCCAGCTTATCTTACTGGGACTGGTTAGACAGTGGGTGTAGCCCATGGAGGGTGAGCAGAAGCAGGGTGGGGCATCGCTTCATTTGGGAAGCGTAAGGGGTCAGGGAACTCCCTCCCCTAGCCAAGGGAAGCTGGGAGGGACTATGCTGTGAGGGACAGTGCTATCTGTCTCAGATCCTATGCTTTTCCCACAGTTTTTGTTCACAACCTGCAGATCAGGAGATTGCCTTATGTGCCTACACCACCAGGGCCCTCGGTTTCAAACACAAGACTGGGTGACCATATGGGCAGACATACCCCACTGGTGTCTGGAACACCAGTGAGAGAGAACCATTCACTCCTCTGGAAAGGGGACTGAAGCCAGGGAGCTGAGTAGTCTTGCTCAGCAGATCCCACCCCAACAGAGCCCAGCAAACTAAGATCCACTGGCTTGAAATACTCACTGCCAGAAGAGCAGTCTGAAGTTGACCTGGAACACTCAAGCTTGGTGGAGGGAGGGGCCTCTGCCATTACTGAGGCTTGATAGGAGGTTTTCCACTCACAGTGTAGACAAAGCTGCTTGGAAGTTTGAACTGGGCGCAGAACCCACCACAGCGTGGCAAAGCCACCATAGCCAGACTGCCTCTCTAGATCCCGCCCCTCTAGGCAGTCTTTGATAAAATTCAACAGCCCTTCATGCTAAAAATAACAAACTAGGTATTGATGGAACAGATCTCAAAATAATAAAATCTATTTATGACAAACTCACAGCCTATATCATACTGAATGGGCAAAAGCTGGAAGTATTCCCTTTGAAAACCAGTACATGACAAGGATGCCCTCTCTCACCACTCCTATTCAACACAGTATTGGAAGCTCTGGCCAGAGCAATCAGGCAAAAGAAAGAAAGAAAGGTATTCAAATAGGAAGAGAGAAAGTCAGATTGTCTGTTTGCAGATGACATGATTGTACATTTAAAAAACCCCATGGTCTCAGCCAAAATCTCCTTACGGTGATAAGCAACTTCAGCAAAGTCTCAGTATACAAAATAAATGTGCAAAAGTCACAAGCATTCCTATAAACCAACAGTAGACAGTCAAATCATGAGTGAACTCCCATTAACAATTGCTACAAAGAGAATAAAATACCAAGGAATACAACTTACAAGGGATGTGAAGGTCCTCTTCAAGAAGAGCTACAAACCACGGCTCAAGGAAATAAAAGAGGACACAAACAAATGGAAAAACATTTCATGCTTACGGTTAGGAAGAATCAATATTGTGGAAACAGTCACACTGCTCAAAGTAATTTTTAGATTCAATGATATTCTCCAGCAACAGATGCTGGAGAGGATGGGGAGAATATCAAGCTACCATTGACTTTCTTCACAGAATTAGAAAAAACTACTTTAAATGTCATATGGAACCAAAAAAGAGCCTGTATAGCCAAGACAATCCTAAGCAAAAAGAACAAAGCTGGAGACATCATGCTACCTGATTTCAAACTATACTACAAGGCTACAGTAACCAAAACAGCATGGTACTGGTACCAAAACAGATATATAGGCTAATGGAACTGAACAGAGGCCTCAGAAATAACACCACACATCTACAACCATCTGATCTTTGACAAACTTGACAAAAACAAGCAATGGGGAAATGATTCCCTATTGAATAAATGGTGTTAAGAAAACTGGCTAACCATATGCAGAAAACTGAAACTGGACCCCTTCCTTCTACCTTATAAAAAATTAATTCCAGATGGATTAAATATTTAAATGTAGGACCTAAAACCAGAGAAACCCTAGAGGAAAACCTAGACAATACCATTCAGGACATAAGCATGGACAAAGATTTCATGACTAAAACACCAAAAGCAATGGCAACAAAAGACAAAATAGACAAATGGGACCTAATTAAACTAAAGAGCTTCCGCACAGCAAAAGAAACGATCATCAGAGTGAACAGGGAACCTACAGAATGGGAGAAAATTTTTGCCATGTATCCATCTGACAAAGAGCTAATATCCAGAATCTACAAGGAACCTAAACAAATTTACAGAAAAAGCACACAACCCCTTCAAAAAGAAGGTGAAAAATATGAACATTTTTCAAAAGAAGACATTTATGTGGCTAACAAACATGAAAAAAAAAGCTCTTCATCTCTGGTCTTCAGAGAAATGCAAATCAAAACCACAAGGAGGGCCAGGTGCTGTGGCTCATGCCTGTAATCCCAGCACTTTAGGAGGCTAAGGCGTGTGGATCACCTGATGTTGAGAGTTTGAAACCAGCCTGACAACCATGAAGAAACCCTGTCTCTACTAAAAATACAAAATACGCTTGTTGTGGTGGCACATGCCTGTAATCTCAGCTACTCGGGAGGCTGAGGCAGGAGAATCACTTGAACCTGGGAAACGGAGGTTGCAGTGAGTTGAGATTGCACCATTGCACTCTAGCCTGGGCAACAAGAGCAAAACTGTCTCAAAACAAAAAAAACCACAATGAAAAACCATCTCATGCCAGCTAGAATGGTAATCATTAAGTCAGGAAACAATAGACACTGGAGAGGATGGGGAGAAATAGGAAAGCTTTCACACTGTTGGTAGAGGTGTAAATTAGTTCAATCATTGTGGAAAACAGTGTGGCGATTTCTCAAGGATCTAGAACCAGAAATGCCATTTGATCAAGCAATCTCATTACTGAGTATATACCCAAAGGATTATAAATTATTCCACTAAAAAGACACATGCACACATATGTTTATTACGGCACTATTCACAATAGCAAAGACTTTAAACCAACCCAAATGCCCATCAATGATAGACTGGATAAAGAAAATGTGGCACATATACACCATAGAATACTATGTAGCCATAAAAAAAGAATGAGTTCATGTCCTTTGCAGGAACATGGATGAAGCTGGAAACCATCATTCTCAGCAAAATAACACAGGAACAGAAAACCAAACACTGCATGTTCTCACATATGTGGGAGTTGAACGATGAGAACATATGGGCAGAGAGAGGTGAACATCACACACTGGAGCCTGTTGGGTGTTGAGGGGAAAGGGGAGGGATAGCATCAGGAGAAATACCTAATGTAGATGACAGGTTCATGGGTGCAGCAAACCACCATGGCACATGTGTACCTATGTAACAAACCTGCACGTTCTGCACATGTATCCCAGAACTTAAAGTGTAATAAACAAACAGAAAACAAATTAGCTAGGTGTGGTGGCACATGTGCGTGGTCCCAGCTACTGGAGAGGTTGAAGCACGAGGATTGCCTGACCCCAGAAGGTTGAGGCTACACTTAATTGTGATTACACCACTACACTCTAGCCTGGCTAACAGAGCAGAGTGAGAACCTCCCTCCAAAAAAAAAAAAAAAAAAAATTTCAAAGTAAATAACAGAGATCAAGTAAAATTCTCCTCTAAATACTTTAGCATTTGTTTCCTTAACTACAGTTCAGTAATTGTTTTTTCTTTTGCAAGAAAATTAGTGTTTAAATGAACAAATTTTGAGGTGCGCTGGCTGAGTTTTGACAAAATCACATGCCTGTTTAACCCAAGTCTCTATCAGGATGAAGAACACTGCCAGCACTTGAGAACATTTCTGATGTCCCTTCCCCCTCACTCCCTTATCTCACTCTCAATGGGAACCCCTGATCTGACTTTTTTTTTCCAGCAAAGATTAATTTTTCTGTTCTATAATTTGATATCAATTAAATCCTAAAGCATGTACTCTTGATTAATTCAGAAATTTATTTTTGAGACAGGATCTCACTCTGTTGTTCAGACTGGAGTGCAATGGGGCAAACACAGCTCACTGCAGTCTTAACCTTCTGGACTCGAGTGTTTCTTTTGCCTCAGCTTCCCAAGTAGCTGGGACTACAGGCATGTGCCACCACACAAAGATAATTTTTGTATCTTTTTTTTGTAGACACAGTGTTTTGCCATGTTACCCAGGCTGGGCTCAAGGGATCTGGAGATCTCGGCCTCCCAAAATGTTAGGATTACAGGTGTGCATTGCATCTAGCCCACAAGTATTCTTGAGATTCATTTATGCTGTTGTGCTTGTGCAAGTGGTTCATTCCTTTTTACTGCTGAGTGGTATCCTGTTGAATGATTGTAACACAATTTGTCTACTTTCCTACTGATGGACCACCTGGGCTGTTTCTACTGTTCAGTTTTATGGATAAGCTTCTATGAACATTCTTGTCCAACTCTCTTTGTGAATGTATGGTTTTTTATTTCTTTTGAATAAATACCTAGGAGTTGATAAGAAACCTCCATACTTTTCCAAAGTGGTTGTACCATTTTACATTCTCACCAGTAATGTCTGAGAATTCCAGTTTCTCTGCTTTGACAACAGTGGGTTTTTTTTTTTTTTTTTTCATTTTGTGCGTGTTATGGGATCTCATTTTGGTTTAAATTTGCATTTCTCTGATGACTAACGATGTTAAGCATTTTTGTATATGTTTATTGGCCATTTGTAAATCTTTGCGATATGTGTATTTACATATTTGCCTAGATTTGGTTTTCCTTATTACTGAGTTGTAGATGATCTTTATATCTTGGATACCAGTCCTTTGCAAATCTTGTTTCCAAGTGTGTGGCTTATCTGTTTTCTCAATGATATCTTTTGATGAGGGGAAGTATTTAACTTTGATAAATGTTTAACTTACCAATTCCTTCCATTATGGTTATTACTTTCTGTGATCTAAGAAATCTTTGCCTTGGGAGAAGGCAAAGCTTTGTAATTCTAGTTGTTATTTTTAGGTTTGTAATCTAGCTCAAATTATGCATGTGAATGATGAGAGATAAAGTTGAAGTTCAGGGATTGGTTTTTTAATTCAATTTCCGCCCTTTGTTCCCTCAGGAAGGGCCACACAGGACACATGAACAGGAGTCTAGCTGGTGGGTTTTCTTTTTTCTCAGTTTGCAGCTTTGCTGCTGGGGCAGGCTGTAGTCCAGTGAACAAAACCAACTCATCTATGAGCTCACCCTGTTTCGGCATGCTTTCAGCAATCATGTATTCAGTGCCCATCATGTGCCATGCACTGGGGCAGTGGTACATGAGTACCACTAAGCGTCTAAGCAGGGGCCACAAGTGTGTGGTGTGTGAGTGTGGGGAAGAGAAACATGAATATGGCCTTGCCAGGGTGTCCAGGAAGACCTCCTGGTAGGAGGGATATTTGAAATGAAATTTCAAGGAAGTAACAGGGAATAGGCTTCCAGGAAGAGTGCTCGCTGGGCCTCATAAAAGGGAGATATGCGGTTAGAACATCCAAGGGTGGCACCCTCCTTCCCCTAGAGGATTGGTTCTCCAAGAATTGAAGGAGTTGTGGGCATATTTCTTTCTGTGTCTCCTCCCTCTGAGTTGATGAGGCCATTGCCAAAATCCTACCCCATGCCTCCTAGGGATGCCTTGAGAAATTGTACCTTCTTGAAGAGGATTCTGTAATTAATCTACATATTTTTTTCACAGAAGAAACTCCTTTTCCTTTTGATTGCCAAAGGGGGAAGGGCCAGAAGAGTCCATGAGGTGCTCTCCAGTAGCCGCTCAACATATCCTTTGCTGCTCTCTATCATACCTCAGCTCTGGCTTTTGCTGGCATCCCTTTTGCCCTCTCAGCCTGATGCTTGCCTGCCCATTCCGACAGGGTTCCTCTCATCAGCACCTGCCACCACCTGGTCCTTAGCTTTGCATTGCTGCTAATGAAAGTCCTGACACTGGGCCATCTGGGTTGAGCAGGGCCTCTCCTTGGCATCACTACACCTGGTATCAATTCTGCAACTCTTTTTCTTTTTTTTTTTTTAACATCCCCTTCAGCACACTTCCTAGAGTACCCTGTGCACACTTTGAATCTCTTGGTTTTTTTTTTTTTTTGAGATGGAGTTTCACTCTTGTTGCCCAGGCTGGGGTGCAATGTCGTAGTCTTAGACCATTTCAACCTCTGCCTCCCAGGCTCAAGCGATTCTCCTGCCTCAGCTTCCCCAGTAGCTCGAATTACAGGTCCCTGCCACCATGCCTGGCTAATTTTTGAATTTTTAGTAGAAATGGGTTTCCCTGTGTTGGCCAGGCTGGGCTGGAACCCCTGACCTCAGTGGATCCACCTGCCTCAGCTTCCCAAAGTGCTGGGATTACAGGCCTGAGCCACACCTTGAATCTTGTCCTAGATTCTAGTCCTGCCTTGTGCTCCGTCAGTCTGTAGATGCCCTGGGTTGAGGCCAGGAGACTTTACTCTGATTCTTCTCTCCTCTCTCAAGTTTTCTCTTGAATGTTGTTCACCTGTCCCCCTTTAATCATGCCTCCTTGCCAGTCCAGGCTCTTTTTCCACCAATTATTTTTGATCATAAGAGTATTGCTGTCTGTGAATCTGTTCCTCTATGTTGACAAGGTGATTTGATTTTAATTCTTCCACCCACTGCCGCATGAAGACCAGCCCGTAGTTCCGTTTCTTGAGTACCTCCTGGGGTAACTTCTTGCTGCTTTCACCACCACATTTTTCAAAATGATAGTCTTTTGCCTCTTGTTCCATTTCTTCAGCATTGAGTCCTTGATCTCACCCCAGCTGCTCTACTAAAGCTGTTTTCTAGCCACCAACTAAGATGTCTTTTCCCCAGCCCTCATGTCTTTTGATTTTTTTTCTGTGACATCAAATTGTTGAACATGTATGTGTCTTTTCTTTGGGCCCCGTGGCAGAGTTTGCTTACTCTTTTTGTCAGTTTTTTCCCCCAAGAAACTTATTTTCCTTCTTCTCAAATATGATTTCTCCAAGGCTTTGTTTTTATTCCTTTCTCTTCCTGCAACTTCATATTTTTAACGGCTTTGTTGTACCAGATGTCTTCCAGACGTGTGATTTCTCCAAGTCGTCATATTCAACAGCCTGTGGACATTTCCATTAGAATTCTCTTCTCTTCCTTTCCCTCCCCTCACAGAGTTCACCCCATCCCTAGCCTAACCCAGCATTTTGGCAGGTGTAGCTTAATTGATCAAGGTAGTCTTTTTCACTAAACTTGGTGATAGCCTCTGAATCTTTCCACTGTGGTGCTCAGACAGCAACTATATCATTTGCACCTATTTGTTAATGTGCACCAGATAACAATTAAGGTTGCTTTTTTCTGACTTATATCTCAGGGCTTGGCCCTGCTTTCTGTTACTCAAGTTCTGGTTGACTGAGAGGTTAGTCCTTGTCAGAGGTTCTGGTTTACTTATTTTTTTTTTCAGACAGAGTCTCCGTCTGTTGCCCAGGCTGGAGTGCAGTGGCGCTGTCTCAGCTCACTGCAACTTCTGCCTCCCAGGTTCACATGATGGTCTTGCCTTAGCCTCCTGAGTAGCTGGAATTACAGGCACCCACCACCACATCTGGCTAATTTTTGTATTTTTAGTAGAGACAAGCTTTCACCATGTTGGCTACGCTGGTCTCGAACTCTTGACCTCAAGTCATTCACCACCCTCAGCTTCCCAAAGTCCTGGGATTACAGGTGTGAGCCACCACACCCAGCTAGATTCCGGTTTATGATCCCTGACCATTTCACCAGCACCATGAGCAGAGTATAAGCTGGAGTTATTCAGATTTCTCACACTGTTCTGATTCTTTAAAGATCTCTATAGACGAGATGTAGGTAGGGAGTGTGAGGTATAGTGCCACAAGATTGCTGTAAAGTATATCTATCTATGTCCAAAAGTTGTCTTGTTTTGCAATTCATAAATGTATTCTCACTTGTCCTTAGGCCTCTGGGTATATCATAAATAAAAGGGAACAACTTTTAGTAAATAAATATTTTAAAAGTTAATAAACCACTGCAGGTAAACACAAATGTACTTGAGGAAAAGTGTGGGCTTTACTCTTTACCTGAGGTTAGTTGGGTTGTGGGGTTAAGACAAAACACCAATGCAGAGACATAGATCCTCCTTTGAGAAAGCCTTGCCTGTAGTATCTAGAGTTTTTGCTCTTCCAGGCACCCTAGTATCATTCTAAGCTATCGGCATGGAAGGATGACTGTTACGACGTGATGTTTGGTGATCCTGGGCAGCTTCCCCTCTCCTAGATGGAGAATGCATTTTCTCCACTGCTTTCGCCCCTCGCTCAGCAGCTGTGACAGGTCACAAGCTCTCAACTACTGGGAAAAAGGAAAAATGGGCTGCAAATCCTTTAAGAGTCTGAACTTTGGGTTTGAAATTGGATTGTAAGTGGAAGTCAGTTATGTGGGAGGTGATTGGGCCCTGGGGTGAAGGCTGCTGCTGACCAGCTGTGTGACCTTGGACAGTGACTCAGCATCCACATCTGTATGATGAAGCGGGAGGGCTGGCTCATCTCTAGGGTTCTTCTAGATCTAACATTCCATTTTTTTTTTTAAAATTTCCCTGGTTATTATCATTATTACTTTATCTAATGATACTCTTGTTTAAGCAGCAAAGAAAGTTCTGTGGGAAAGATCAGAATTTTAAAGAGGAGCGGAGTTGTATCTATTTGTTGGTCTGTATTGGCTTATTTACAGGGTCAGGTGGCAAGAGGAGAATGTCTTGGAAGACTCTGAGTGTATCTGAGGAAACTTGGAAGGACAGATAGACTATTTATTGACTGCCCTTAGGTTTATCAGAGCAGCCAGAAAAGAGAATTATTTGGTACAGGCTGGTATTCTATTGAGCCACGTTATGTATGGCCATGATTTAAAACCTTAGGCTTTGAAATCAGGCAGACCTGGGCTTCCAGTCATGACTTTATCACCTTCTGGTTATGTGACCTTAAGCAGGGTAACATCTTCTTAGCATTGGGTTCCCTGTTTGTAAAATGGTGATGATAGTGCCTTGCTCATTGTGTTGTTTTGAAGATTAGATGGAATAATATATAAAACTCTTAGCCCATGTGGTGCATAGTAATTGCCCCATAAATTAGCCTATTAATTACAGTGCGCTTGCCTTGGACAGAGTTAGGCATTTGAACTCCAGTACTTGATTTAATCCACATAATCATACTAAGTAGTAGAAATTGTTACCTGAAGATTAGAGAGGAGAAGATTGAAGTTCAGAGGAGTTAAGTGGTTTTCTCAGTGTTACTCAAGTAGTCAGTGGCAGAGCGAGGATTGGAATCCAGATCTTCCTGCCTCCTGAGTCCCTTTCCACTGTGCGCCCTGCCTCCTTGAGTGAAGGAGAGCCCTTTTCACTCCCCACACCAGGCTCGGGTCAGCAGGGGATTCCAGAAGACTATGGTGGAGGCAAGACAAGTCATGAATAGCCACAAGATGCTGCCCTTTTTATAGATTAGGGTCTAAAACACTATGGAAGTTTATTTGAAAAGCTCAAAGTTCTGTTATACCAGCTACTATTCAAGCTGCCAGTTGGTGGCCGGGGGAATGGTCATGGGTTTGTTTTGAGGAACAGCTTTGTTTGCAGCCATGAAAATTCCTAACATGAAAGTTGAGGCTGGTCATGGTGCTTACATCTGTAATCCCAGCACTTTGGGAGTCTGAGGCAGAAGGATCGCTTGAGCTCAGGAGTTTGAGACCAGCCTGGGCAACATGGCAAACCCCATCTCGAGAAAAAAAATACAAAAATTAGCCAGGTTGGGCAGTGGTGCACACCTATATTCCCAGCTACTTGGGAGGCTGAGGTGGGAGGATTTCTCAAGCCCAGGAATTTGAGGCTGTAGTGAGCTGTGATTGTGTCACTGCACTCTAGTCTAGGTGACAAAGTCAGTCCCTGTCTCTTAAAAAAAAAAAAGTGTAGAGGATCTTGCAAGGCTGTACAGTAGAAGAAGAGGTGGGGACATAACCCCAGGCACACTCTGAGCAGAAGAGTCATAGCCAGTAACTGTGTAGTGGGATCATCAGCAGCTTTGTGGGGAGGCAGGGGTGGCATTCAAGATGGGTCTTGAAGACAGAAAAAAAAGTGAGAGTGGCGGGAAAGTGAGCAGCTGCAGCAAGTGCTACAAGTGCATAAAACTGAAACTTGGTGCTATAGATTGAGATGAATTATGGAATTAAGAACAAATGCTTCTTTTTTATGTGTTTTAATGCCTCGGATTGTGTCATATGAAGACAGGTCAGAGAGAGTTTAAGAAAGAGACAGATATTGTATTAGTCCACAAAATATATTTTAGTGTCTTTATCTTTCCTATACTTTTAGAGAAAACTTCCGGTACCAAAATGCTTGCAGTTCTTTTGTCTGTACCTTTGAATTTTAGACCTTGCACTTTCCAATAGAAAAGACACTACCATACGTGGCCGTTGACCATTTGGAATGTGTCTGGTCCGAACTGAGTGAAATGTACAAGACACACCAGATTTTGAAGTGTAGTAAGAAAGTAAAATATTCAATAATTTAAAAATGAATGTTGACATAATATTTTAGGTATATTGGGTTAAATGAAAGATAAATTAATTTCATGTGTTTCTTTTTACTTTTTTTTTAAATTTTTAGTTTTTTTTAGAGATACTATGTCATCCAGGCTGGAGTTCAGTGGCTCTTCAGTCACGATCATAGCCTGCTATAGCTTTGAACACCTGGGCTCAAGCGATCCACCCTCCTCAGCCTGCTGAATAGCTGGGACTATAGGCAGGTGCAACTTTTCCTGGGTCTTTTTATCCTTCTAATGTGGCTACTATAATAGAAAATTAAAAATGACGTCTATGACATGGCTTGCGTTCTATTTCCATTGGATGACATTATTCTAGAGGAAACTATTCTTTTTTTTTTTTTCTTTTTTCCTTACCTGTGTACAGTGCAGTTGTTATATTCTTAAAGTTCAGTTATCCATTCTAGGGTTACCTGAGAGTCCTAGATGGCTTGAGCTAGTTGTATGTTAGGAAATGTACCTGGTCATTTGGAAGTGATAGAGACTCATCCCATATCTATGATTGGTTCATGTACACTATTCTGAGCTTCAGATTTTTCATCTTCATAGCAGATAACAGAGATACTAGAACATAAATTCCCTATGGCCCCTTTCAATTTTGTGATTCTAGGCCAGGTGTGATGACTCATGCCTGTGATCCCAGCACTTTGTGGGGCTGAGGTGGGTGGATTGCTTGAGCTCAAGAGTTTGAGAACAGCTTGGGGAATATGGTGAAACCCCATTTCTACAAAAAATAAAAAACGAGACAGGCATGGTTTTGCATGTCTGTGGTCCCAGCTACTTGGGAGGCTGAGGTGGACGACTGCTTGAGCCCAGGAGGTCAAGGGTACAGTGAGCTGTGATGGCACCACTGCACTCCAGCCTGGATGACAGAGTATGAGACCTTGTCTCCAAAAAAAAAAAAGATTCTAGCTTGAAGTCAATGCTCAGAATCAATTATTTTGGGTTCCATTGAAAGGCCTCTACTATTCTCTTTTGCAAGTATCAGAAAGTCAGGGTTATGTCCTTTTACCCCTGGAAGTTGGGAATTTGGGAGTAGAAAGACTTTAGAGAGTTCTGGTAGGCTAAAGAAACGTCCTCTTTGCCTTTTCCTTCTAGGCCTATGGGTCCATCTGGGTTTGTTTGCGGGTGCACCTGAGCAAGGTGGCCAGAGCAGCTCTTGGAATGACATAAGTATCACAGAACTTGAAGTTTCAGTTCTTTAGACCATGGCTGCCAAGCTTACTTTTAAATACCCTAGGCATGGCAATTCTACAAACTCTTTAGATACAAATTAGTTCTTTAAAGCTGAGAAATCTGTCTTTACCTTTTTGGCTGTTCTAATGTTAGAACAAATTATTTTCTGTTTTGTTTTTTTTTTTTTTTTTTTTTTTTTTTTTTGAGACAGTCTTGCTCTGTCACCAGGTGCCAGGCTGGTGTGCAGTGGTGCAATCTTGGCTCACTGCAACCTCTGCCTCCTGGGTTCAAGCAATTCTCCTGCCTCAGCCTCCCGAGTAGCTGGGACTACAGGTGCATGCCACCACACCCAGCTAATTTTTGTTTTTTAGTAGAGATGGGGTTTCACCATGTTGGCCAGGATGGTCTCTATCTTTTGACCTTGTGATCCACCCGCCTCAGCCTCCCAAAGTGCTGGGATTATAGGTGTGAGCCACTGTGCCCGGCCTATTTTCCATTTGTTGATAATTTCTAGGTACCTTTCTTTCAGCAGGTCATCCTCTTATACACTGTCTGACTGTTCATCCATCTGTTTTATATATATATATGTTAGTCAACATTACATATATATATATATATCCAATATTACATATATATATCCAACAGTACATATATATATATATATATATATATATATATATGTACTGTTGACTAACTTCCAGAACAAAAAGATGACAGACTTGATCTTTATCGTTGAGAGATTCAGGATAATGGTTAATGAGTGTTGGGTAGACCACCAATGAGAAGACATGGTGCTGGGTGTTTTGAGGGGGGTATTCAGGGTGTTCAGGGTGCAGGTAGGGAAAGAAGATGACTCCATGAGCAAACTCAGGCAATGAAACATTTGTTTTTGCATACGAGTTTTTGATATTTCAGAGTGAGACAAGGTTTCATTTAGCCAGCAATAAGTCAAAGTCTGCACTATAAATATATTGATATAATTCCACTTAATGGAACATCAATGTCTGGGTAGAAGCTTGTTGCTGTTCTGAAATCCTCTTTCATGATGCCGATCATATTGCAGGATTTTGCTGTTAAATTTATTTTTCTTTTGGAATAAATCCTTACAGTGTGTTATATTTTTTAAAAGTAACAATATGGAAAGTGGGTTATATGAAAGTAGTTTTACCAGTTTAAAAAGCAGCGGCACTGAAAAGGGAAAGTAGCACTGTGGAGTCCATTTTATTGTAAGTGCCTGAAACTAGGTTATCCTGAATAAATCTTGACCTTTCTTTTAAAATGTGGGTGAACAAAATACATATGCAGAGGTATTTTTGGTAGCCAGTGCTTCTTGGCTTTTGATTTGAGGGTTGCAGGAATCCTAAAATGATAGGGTACTGGCTGGCTCACATGGAGTCTCAGGTAATTAGACTGATTATGAGCACAGAAATGGCAATAACATTTAACATGTATCTACTGTGAGAGATGGGTATTTTGTTGACTATGCAAACATAACAATTTATCTCCTGAATGTTTAGAAAGTGCTTTAAAGCACTCAATTTATGTGCCAACGATGAGGAGATATTTTATTAAATGTATATAAAATAGAAATATATAGCTTTGTACATGAAATGCCAACAATGTGCATTCTGAAAAAGAAAAAGCAAACTTTGTATTTAACACTGAGAAATTTAGATAGTCATACTATAAGGACAGCATGTTTGTAGAAGAATTTCCTTGTAAATGCTGAGGAATATCTAAAATACCACGAATCAATACTGCTCTTATAATACAAATAAACAGTGAATGAGGCAATTTCATGCCATATTTAGGTGTTTCTGATAAATCTGTAGGTGAGAAGAAAATAAATAGGGATATCTCTAATGGTACTTGTTCATATGCAATTCTAACCATTTGAACAGTACAGGTGTTGATGATTTTCTCTGGGGAGTAGACGGAAGAGAGGTACATAGTAACAACAGTGGTGGTGGCAATATTTATATAAAAGGCTGCACTTGTTAACAGGAGCAGCATGCCAGCTGTTGCCTGGAAAATAGCATTACGTTAGAGCAGTGAGGAATTCTTGGTCTCTTTCTCTCATTTTCTCTCCCTTCCCCCATGTACTGCCTCAAAGTATTGCATGTTAGTGTCTGTGATTAAAAGTCCAGTGTGAAAATGGGAAAACAATTATATGCCATTCATTAAGGTAGCTAAGTTGGAAAACACCAGCATGGAGTTTTTGCTGATTTGCTGGTGCCTGATGATGAGAGGGAACCCAGCTGGATTGTGAAGATTGTCTTTGGGCACACACAACATTGATAAACTGCCTTCACTTAGTTTTTACAGTTTTAATAGCTGCCTTAGTTCAGCTGTAAGTAGCAAGTAAATAAGTTTCATTTATTACCATGCATGTAAAATGGAAAAACTCACTGTCAATTATAACTGTTAGATACTATCATTTGTTCAGTTCATTCATCACTAGGCATAAAGTTTATTTAAGCATTCACTTATACTCAGTCTTTCATTTAAGAAATGTTTACTGAATGTGCCAGTATGTATTCTGTAAACATTTATTGAATGAAAAATTCAGGATATGCTGTATAGAGATGTATATCATGTACAGTGAACAGTGGACAAGGTTGAAAAAGGTTCTGAGCATGACAGATGAGACAGACAATAAACAAACTCACCAACAGACATGCCAGTCACGGGTAGCTGCAAGTGATGGGGCAGGCACACACAGGGCAATGGGAGAAAATATGTGCACACACAGGCAAGAGTGGTGGGGGGAGAGGGGATGCAATGGCGGGGTGGATCCTGGGTATAAGATGATCCCAGACCTGGGAAAGTCTTTCTAAGACTGTAGTAACTGCAATGAGACCTGAAAGAATAAAGGAGGGAGACTTTCCACGTGAAGGTAGTTTCACATAGTCAGTGGTGTTTGGTGGACTCAGAACTGAGGTGATTTTGCTTTGAGTGATATCATTTATGTACAATGATGATATTCTGAATTGATCAAGGAGCCAACCAGTTAGAAAAGACACTGGCTGGCCCTATTGGAGAGCCTTAGAGCACCCTGTTAGGTGAATAGTAAGCCCTGAATTCTTGGGTTGATGGGAGACCACAGGGGAGGACCTGGGGCAGCTGGGTGGCACTTGGAGTGCTTGGGACACAGCTATTTCTCTATTATAGTATAGAAATATTTCCATGCTTACACAAGCGATGTGACATGTGTAACAGCTTGTGTGTAATTCATGCTTTTGTGTAATTCTGTGATCCAAGGAATTTTTATTAACCAATTGTAGTTACAGACCACCTTTATTTTCTGGCCACTTCACGTAGTTTACTGGAAAAAAGCAAGGGTTGAATTCTGGTTTTCAGTGTTGGCTGTCATATGATTTTACGGTCTGAGTCACATTTGGCAGAGTACTCTTATCAAACTGGATGTATTCCCCCCAAGAAGGTAACCAAGCTAACTCTGTGTCTTTTGCAGGCGGCATCACTGTCCACATCTCCCTACCAAGATTTATGATCAAACAGAGAAACCATGTCTTCTCTCCGAATATACCGAGAACTACCCTCTCTATCACTCTTACTTGCCCAGAGAGTCCTTCAAGCCAAGGCGGGAGTACCAGAAAGGGTCTGTACCAATGGAAGGCCTGACTACATCAAGGTGAGGGCAAACAGTATTAATATATGCAGGTGCATACAACACTAATGTAGAAACATGCAGTGCTTAATGTATAATATTAATGTAATAAAGTACAGTGCTAATGCATTAATGTACAGTATCGACATATGCTATTAATGCCTTAATGTACTATATCTTGGAAAGAAAATCTTGCATTTATGAGCCTTCTCAGTTTTTCCCAAATCCTCTGTTAAAGAGAAAGGATTCTTGGGGGAAGGCTGCATTGATATAATAAAGGATTGGAGGTTAAGAAAAATATTTACTTGACGGAAAGAGTGGGGGATGTTGCCGAAAAGCAAGTTTTGGGCTTTGTTACATGAAAAGCTCCAGGCCAGCCTGGGTAGGTTGAGGGTGGGGGTGGTGAAAGAGAACTTGACAATAGAGAAAAAGTGAGGTTTTTTTTTTTTCTTAAAATTATGCTGTAGATTTTGAATTGGGGTTCTCCTGAATGTTCTTTAAGAAATAGGAAGAAATAATTTTTTTTCCTTTTAAATTATTCTTGACTCCCAAACTCAGATTGTTTAGCTCTAGGTCTGTGCAGTGGCTGAGCCACATGGCTCAGTATGTCAGTATTGCAGAAGTCTTTGCTCTGAGGCGGTGCAGAAAAATTCTCAGTTCAGGGTTGTTCTATAGGCAAGGCTCTCACAGAATCTGCCATGGGCAGCTTAGTTAGTGACCTGTGACTGGTGGTCTAGTAGATCAGAAACATCTTTGAGTGTGATTGGGCAGTCTCAGATTTTAGTATAGTTTTGTATAGTTTTGTCCTCAGCTGAGACCTGAAAGACTGATATGCTCTCATCCCTGAAGGGCAGGGTTGCTGTGAGGTGGAGATGCTGGTGAATGTTAAGTGTTCCAGCACAATGCTTTCACATTGGTGCCCAAGACCTGGTGACTTTTCTTCCTATTGCTGCCCTTTTGCCTCGTAATTTTGTGCTAATAAAGGCCCCAGATGGCCTGGGAGAAGCAGAACCATTATAACTCATTCTGCCTTCAGGTGTTCTCCAGAATAGGACTGGAAACATCTGTTGAGATTGTGAGTTGGAGGTTCTCCTCTGTACACAACACTGCTATCCTCTAGATCCATGGGCAGTCCATGTCCGGGTGTTGGGACAGGAGCACCCACAATGGGGGAAGTAAAGCCAAAGGATTCCTGAGCTTCGTGGGAGCCACTGTGCAGGAGCTTGAGAATGAGGGCCTTGTCTCATGCTTGATTTGTATCAGACCACTTTGTTGTTGTTGTTGTTGTTTTTCTTTTTTTGGAAAAAAAACCAAGGTCTCCATCTGTAGCCATGGCTAGAGTGCAATGATGTGATCATAGCTCACTGACTGCAGCCTCGAATTTGTGGGCTCAAGTGATCCTCCTGCCTCAGTTTCCTAGTAGCTGGGATTACAGGCATGGGCCATGATGTCCAACTACTTTTTAAACTTTTTGTAGAAACAAGAATTTGCTGTATTGCCAAGGCCAGATGATTACGTTTATTCTAAGCATTTATCTTAAATGATTTGGTTTAAGCACAGTGTTTCTGGGTCCTGATATATTAAAAAATTATAATTTATGCAGCTGTTTTTCTCAACCTATGACTTATTAAAGACTATAAACCCTAAAGTTTGGGCTTCTTTTTGCCAGGAAAACAGTATTCTTTGTCTCTGAGAGTCTAAAGACCATAATGAGAAGCGTGAACCGTTTCTGAGCATTGCTTTTCTTTTATGAAACCCTGGTCAACACCAAGTAAGAGTCCTAAGCACATGTACAAGAGACATGTAACTGGTAGGAAAGGGTAAGAGTAGCACTGAAATGTGGCTTGCAAATATCATGTTCAGTCTCCAGGTATGGGTCTTTTTATCTTTCAATTTCCAGTTTGCAGGAAATAAACACTTTGTGAAATGTCTAGTTGGCTTCAGGCATTGATATATTTCCTATCCTGAAAGTACAGACAAGGATGCTTTAAAAGTTTGTTGTTGTGGGTTGCTTTGTTAGTTGCCCACAAGCTTAGGAGAATGAGGACAAACCCTTGGTCAGGGGCTAAAGTCCTGTCCCAACACCTAGCTTTGAGGCCCCCAGATGCAACTCCATGCCCTGCCTCCTCCTGATGGTGCTTCGCAAAACAAAAACTTACACTCTGACCTGTCCTAAACTATCCTTGCCTTGTGTCACTTACAACAATAAACATATCACCCAGAAGGCTCCTCTGCCCCTGCCAGAGCCGGAGTAACGATATATATCATGTACATCAAGTGTGGCTAAAGCAGAGGAAAGCAGATTCTGAAAGAATTTCCAAAATAAGCCATTAATGAACATAAAGGCCTTAAAAAGAAAAAAGTGGCAGGATCAGGGTTATCCATGGGGGAAGAAAAAGAGCAGATACGAAATTCTTTTTATTTCCTGTCCTAAAAAGAGAAGTAAGGAGAAAATGAGCAGAAGACATCTATGTTCTCCTTTCTACCACAATTTCATTAATTCTCAACCCTGTGCCTGCCATACTGGGCACTAGTTTTCATAGACTGAGAACAGAATTATGCCACTGTCAGGAAATGTAGGGACGCTAGTATCTGGGTGTTCCCCTGGAGGCTTACAGGGGAAGGGATGCATCCGCCCAGTGTCTGCACACCCCTGTGTCTGCACGGATCGTCACCCTTCTACTCTTAAGACTTATTACTGGAACATCCCACTCACTTCTGTATCTAAACATTGACTCTGCTTAGTTTCTGAGGTTGGATATAGGGCTCCCACCTGCTGAATGAAAAAGTCATGTGGTCCAGGGCTTGGCTGGGTTTGGTGATTAAGCCCAGACACAAAAAAAACACCTGGTTTCTGGAAAGGTTATCATCCCAGCATGAGGCATGATTACAGCTGCACACAACTCTTACTGGCCATAAATCTTGGGGATTTACAGCAGGTGCCATGAGGGGAATGCTTGTGATTTCCAACCACTCTTAGTGTGAAATGGTTTCTTGCAGTCCTTGATAATTCTCTGGTGTAGAATCTGCCTTTAGTTCAGATAGACCTGAGATCAATTTATGAATAAGAGGTTTGCACTTCAAGCCTCATTTCCCCATAGGCATGTCACCATGTAAAACACTTGGATCCCAATTTGAGACATTCTGTTAGCTAAGCCAGCTCCTAAAGATGGGCAAAATGAAAAGCATTGGAAGAAAAAGGTGAGTCTTCAGTGCCGTTAGATCTTTATCCTAAAGGGAGAGGGACCATGGGTAGAGTGGAATGGCGGCACAGAGTGAGGAGACAGAATTGAGTTCAGATTTGATGGGTGTGGCTGAAAGGCAGAGGGCAGGGAATTGGCAGCATCAATGCTATGACTTAGTGACAAGACTCCTTGGTAAACAAGGAGAGTAAGGGAGGGAAGAGCTAAGAGAGAAAAGGCATTTGGTATCCTTTCTAAAGGTCAGGAAAGAAGCAAGAAAGTTGGTAGCAGGCTTGACTCTTGTACTGCCTATTGAATTACATATATATTTTTATTCAAATACATACTTGAGTCTCTTACTCAGAGCTGTACCACTGGGGTATACTTAGCCTCCATAGCCTGGGCCTGAGAATTAGCGTGAACACAGTGCAGATAGAGTTCTCAGCACTGGACTTGCTTAGGTAATCTCAGAGCCTTTGAATTGTCTATAATGTATTTCTGATTAAATTTGCAGACATTTTGTTCATTATTTCTTCCAGCAATTTTTCTTTCCCTGATGCTCTGTTCATTATTCCCCCCAATCTTTTCTTTTCCTTCTCTGTTCTTCAGATTGGAGAATTTCTGTTAATCTGGTTTTCACTTCACCAAGTTTTTCTCCCTTATCTCCATTTGGTGATTAAGCCCATCCATTGAATGTTCTGTTTCACATATTTTGCAGTTTTATAATTTGCATTTGATCCTTTTTAATACAGTTTCTACTTCTCTTCCCTGATTTCCTGTCTTTTATTTTATTATGACCTTACGTTGCTTTCCTTGTTGAGCATGGTTTCAAACGCTGTAAAATTTTTGTCTGCTAATTGCAAATGTCTGGTCTGCTTGGAGTTGGTCTCCATAATTGTCTTTTTTTTTTTTTTTTTTTTTTTAGCATCGGTCAGATTTTGGGTTGATTTTTATACAGAGAGAATGTTGTTATGTTGTGGACACCTTAGATCCTTGTTTGCATTCCTCTGAAGAGTGTTTTTATCTTTGGCAGGTAGGTAATTTGATTGTTCAAAATGCAAACTCTGTGTCTTGGGTGGCAGCTCCAATCTCATTTGAGTTCCTTAGCTTGAAATCTGCCCCATATATGTGAGGTCATGCAGAGATTTTGGCCCAGTTTATGTACAGAATTTAGGGCTTCCTGTCTTTTGCTCTCTCATTTTCAGGTTTCTTTCGTCATTTTCCAGCATCTGTGGTTGCCTCAAACTTAGTCCTCTGGTTTTATAGTCAATAAAAGATAATCAAGAAAGATTCATCTTTTAGCTGCCCTGCCTGACACAGACTGGAGCTGACCTTCAGGCTGGAAGCTTTGAATCTTACATAGTTAATGGAAAATAATCAGCAAAGCCTCACACAGTGCCATTTTCTGCTTCCACCTGTTGGCCCTCCCCAGAATCCACCTCTTTAGATCTTTCAAGTTGTTTGAAATATTTTGTCTGGAGTTTATATGAAGTGGTGACAGATGTTTGCCTCAGCCCTAGTGGGAGTTGAGGGCTCAGATGGCAGAGGAGAAGACAGGTGCTGTGTAACTTGGATCCTGGAGTGCATGGGCTTGGAATCCCATCTGTTACAGTGAGGGTAAGAAGGACTCTGTGTCCCATAAGGATTGGGGGCATGAATCAAGCCCTGTGATTCAGCCAAGGATCTTTTGCAGCACATTGGGATGGACTCCCCAAGGTGCCTAGGATGGCAGAACAGTTTCTTTAGACGTGTGGGTGCCTTTTGACCTTGGAAAATTTGATAATTATATGTAGAAGTAATGAAGTCAATCAAATCAACTGACAAAGAGCAGAACCTCATAGAGGAGATAGAGAACAGATCACGAGGAGTAGTATCACAGAAGTCAAGGGAGAGAGTATTGAAAAATTGAGAGGATGGATACTATGAAAAAGCACAGTGGGAGAAGGATGAGAAGCAGTGATTGGGTCTGGAAAACAAGGTGATACTTGAAGTTTCAAGGGTGAGGGGAATCAGATCTGATTGGTGAGACATGAGGAGAGGAAAGCAAGTCTGTGCTTGTAGACCACGCTTTCTGAAAGAGAGAAGGGAAAACTGGCGGGGAATGGAGCCCAGTGAGGACTGTCTTATTTTACTCTTTACCTTTGGAGATCGGAGATAACACTCAGTGGAGAAAGGAGACAGTAGTGAGGAAGAGGAAAAATCACAGTCGAGGAGATGGTTTACAGATGAGGTTCCCAAGAAAGAGGGCAGGGGTGAAAGAGATTGGCTCTGGGCAAGAGGAGGAACTCGTTTTAAGATGGATTCCATCTTAATATAATTGATAACTTGGACATACTAACAAATCTTGAAGTTTGTATAAATAAGCATTAAAAATAGGTTTAAAAAAAGTGTTGTATGGACCTCTTGTCATGGTGAAAATCTTCATTTCCCACTGCCAGGCTCAGGCACCTAGTTCGCTGTTACGTCATTTCCTCTTTCCTTTTGTCAGAGTCTTGTCAAACTCCTTTCTCCAGGTTTGCTAAATAATTTGAAGTCAAGTTGTTACGACTTTCCCAGCAGGATCACTCCAACTTTTACTTAACTCTGAGTTTAACTCTTGGCCTTCCCTACTCTATAACTTTTATAGCTACTTACCTAAAAGAAACTTATATCTGTGACCAGTTTCCTTTTCTTGGTTCATGTCACATGTGCACAGAAAAATGAACCACAGAAAGAGAGAAGAGATCCAGTGTTCTTAAAAAGAAAAGCTAGTTAATTTGAGCAATTTTGGGGAAGACTAAAATATAGTCTTTTCTTTTACATGAATTTAAAGGCTGTAAGATTATGTGTGATTGGGGACGTGCAGTTACGTTGTGGTTAATGACAGGTTTCAGTGAATGTTCTCAACATAAAAACATAATGAGGAAACACATAAATTCAGATTAAATTCACTCCTAAGCCACAGTAACTATGGGTAGGTTATAAAACTCAAAAATTTTTCTTCTCTTCAGAAGTAGATACCGCCTCCCTCTACTGCCCGTAATCATTTGCCTTAGTTATAACTGATCAATAAATTAAACCACAGAGGAACACTTACAAAGGAACTTACATTTTGTACTGGAGAAGGTGATTGGCTTTTGTCTTTGGGAAACTAATTTCAGGATAGTCCATGAACTGGTGAATTTGGTTTTGGGCATTTGTCTGCTCTTTTCCAGTAGAAGGCATGGGAGATAGGCAGTAGGTGTGCTTTAGTTACCAAGAGCCTGGCAGCCTTTGAAGGGAGGTTCTTGCGGCATCCCTGAGAGGAAGCTGGTCCTCTTGGTCAGAGTAACTACAGAAGAGGCTGCCATGGCCTCTGGGTGCAGGGTCCCCAATAGCGGCAGGCTCACAACTGGAAATCATTCCCAGGTGCTTTGAGGTTGGCTGGGCTCAGTGTGGCAGCTCAGGAACCCAGCTTTGTTCCTCATTGCTTGCCCTTGGTACTTCTTGATGCTCCTTGGAAATGAATAGGGTGCAGGATTAGGGAGCCATCACTGAACACACGCCTTTATGAAGGTTTAGGAATGTGTGGTCTCTGGTGGCCTTCAAATCTGTCCCACTCTTCTGGGAGTGAGGAGAGCTCAACTTCTTTGGGAGTACTCCCTTTAGAATGTATACTTTCTGACCAAGAGTCCCTTTCCACTCAGCTGGTTTTCAGATGGAGCTTTTTGGGCATTTTCATTTGTCTTTGCAGCCTAAGGCTTTACCGTCTTAGTTTCCTGCTGCATCTGGTTTAGTGCTAAAGAGACAGACACCAGGGTGTAGTACTTGTTCACGGAGAAGAGTAGATGTGGAAGCTAACCCTTGGTTTCTTGTTCAGTCTGTTCCCTCTATAAGCACCGATATACACCGTCAGCTTCCAGACACTTCAGGCTAACAGCAGGGCCTCTAGGAAGGGAGCCCAAGCTGAACGTCCTATAACCGCTGCTATGATATGTTTTTAAATCTACCTAGAGGGTGTTAGGGGAGTTCAACTGAAGCATCTCCCATTTCCTCCTTAGAGCCCTAGAGAGACTAATTCTCCTGCTTCCTAACTTCCTCCTCCCATCCCACCAAGCATTTTCAGGACCCGGTTTGGGTTTACTGACAATCATGTGTATAATTTACACAAGACAGGTTACAGCGGAGCGTGTTACCTTTGCTAGTCAAGCATGGCTCAGTAGTGCTGCTCCAGATTTTGGCCGGGAAGTGGATTTTATTGGTGTTTGGGCCTAATGTTTTCCTGTCCGGAAACCTTCCCCTTCCCTTGACGGGGCTGTTCTGGCAAGCACCATTAGGGAAACATCTACCTTCCCTTTGTCCAGTTGGATAAATGGGTTCCAGGCAAGAACAGTCTGTTGTGTGAAGCAGACAGCCTTCAGAGGGAAATGCTAGCACTGAGAGTTGGGAAGCTGCGAGTGCCATGGAGGGCAATGCAGGTCCAAGCTAAGCCCTGGCTCCTTAGGGCGGTTCCTGGTGGGCGTTGCAGGGAGCATCTGGGCCTTTTTATCTGGGATACTTTGGGGAGGGACTGCTTCCGGTTTAGCGAAGACCATTATACTTTTTCGATCCTATTGTTTTCATACTTCTTGAAATAATGGGGGCACTGACACCAGATAGCAGAGAAATGAAGGACTCAGGGTCTCCATTTATTTCACTGTTTCCCTCTTCTGGGTTTTCTGTAGGCTAAGTAGAGGAAGGAGATAAATATTAGCAGGAGAAGCTTTTGGGAACATGAGAAGGTGGCTGCCGCACCTGAAAAGCAGTTAGCTCCACACTGAAGGGGTTGTGTGGAAGGAAGTTGGAAGGCGCAGGTGCAGAAGTGGTGGCATTGTGATTGGAGTGTAGAATGCTCAGGTGGGATGGGGACCTTGAGAGATAAGGGTGAGTAAGGCAGGAGCCAGGTCCAGGAAAGCTTATAAACTATGCTGAGAAGTTGAATTTTACCTGGAAGATTTTTAAAATCAGGGAAAGAGAGTGATCTGATTTCCATTTGGAGAGTTTATTCTGGCCACATTATGGGGATTGAATAGAAGTGAGAGAAATAAAGAAGGACATTCAGGTGGCAGGCTGTCACCTGATCCAAGTGAGAAATGGTCAGGGTCTGAAGCAAGGGGAAAGAAAAACCAATGGGGTGGAGGGGCACTGGTGAATGACAGACTCTGGGGCCGTGAGGGGAGGAGGTCAAGGATGTGTACAGGTGTCTGACTTAGGTGAGAAGAAATTGATGGTACCTTTCTCAAAAGTGGGAAATAGAGGAGGAAGAACAGTTCGGGGAGTGTGGGGGTGTGTAGAGTAGAACATGATTTCTCAGCAAATGTTTGTAGAGTTGGGTTGAGAGGAAAACACAGCCTTATTGCAAGCCAAGCACCCCAACCGCATGCACTTGCTTCCTTACAGGAGAGATTTTGGGCCTCACAAAGTGGCACCAGTGAAGGTCCACCAATATGACCAGTTCGTCCCAAGTGAAGAGAATATGGATTTGCTCACGACGTATAAGAAAGATTACAATTACTACCCTGTCTGTCGAGTGGACCCCATCAAACCTCGGGACAGTAAATATCCATGTAGTGACAAGATGGAGTGTTTGCCTACTTATAAAGGTGGGAGAGCACAGAGGGGCAGACTGGGGGAATGACAGACTGAGCCTGTGTGCAGGCCAGGAAATGTGTTTTATGTGCATACCCCTTTAGTGCAAGAGTTGGCAGACTACTTCCTGCAGGCAGATCTGGCCAGCAGCCTGTTTTTGTATGGTTGGAGAGCTAAGAATGTTTAAATATTTTTTAATAATTGAAAAAAAAAATCAAAAGGATATTGTTTGAAGACTGTGAAAATGATATAAATTCCAAGTTCAGTATTCCTGTTTTATTGGAACACAGCCATATTTACTCATCTACACAATATCTATGGCTGTTTTTTACACTCTAGTGGCAAAGTTGAATAATTGTGACAGAGGCACTATAGTCTGTGAGGCATAAGACACTTAATATCTGGCCCTTGAACAAAATATCTGCCAACCCCTGCCTTAGCATGCAGTTTGAATCCTATATTGGGGGGAAACATTTCAAGTTCAAGCTAAGTTAGTTTCTACCACTGATTGATTCATTCACCTGTTTAAAAAATAGATCAAAATGTAACATACATATAGAAAAGTATTTAAATCATAATTACACAGATCAATGAATTTTCACTGGACACATCCATATAAATAGTACCCAGATCAAGAAATATAACATTACTACTCCATTTCTGTCACCTTCCCCAACCAGAATGTAACCATTATGTTAACTTTTAATACCTTAAATTAGTTTTGCCAGTTTTGAACTTTATATAAACAGGATTGCTTCTTTCTTTATTGAGTATCTATTAATATTACCTATGAGGTGTGACCCTAGAAGCTGAAGGAAGCATAATGGCCTGCCCTTGACTTTCTAGCCTAGTGGAGACACAAGATACGGTCATTTGTGTTGTGCAAGCAGACAGCCACTCTGTGGAGCTCAGCTGCAAAGACTGAGACCGTGAGCCTGGAGGCCAGGTTTGTAATCAATAACTCATGTTTGTGATACCCACCGTTGCCCTAGGCGGATGTGCTAAACAGTTCATGGACCTCTAAATGGCTGTGAAGAGGGCTGCTTTTATTTAGTCAAGCCAAGCATTTAGGGTGAACTTGGCAGTGGAAGTAGGAAAGTTGGAGGGCTATGAGCTCCTGGAAGGGCCTCTAATTCTGTCATCCTGGGGGACCCTGTGCATGGTTGAGTTTCTCTGATTGTTCTAGGAACTGAGGACTGGATTAGCACGGGCCTTTTCAGC
Source organism: Sapajus apella (assembly GCF_009761245.1). Lineage (NCBI taxonomy): Eukaryota > Metazoa > Chordata > Mammalia > Primates > Cebidae > Sapajus > Sapajus apella. Next base: position 14,788,690 of record NW_022436982.1, read on the forward strand.
AACCTGGGCTCTGCCCTTTTATTTTCTTCAGCTTCCTTCTCTAACACTCCCGCATAGCTACCTTTTGTCAAGCCACATTCTGCATGTTATCATACCCTGAAATGGTCCCACCTCTGAAGCCTTTGTGCACATCTTATCCTCAGACTTGTCCTCTGATCTCCTCCCTCCATGGCAGTCCTTAGCCCTGTTGGCCCTCCAGTCCATTGATGCCTCAGCCCTCCCTCTTACCACCAGACCCTCCTGTGTCAGTCTGTCCCCATGAAGTCTACTCGGTGGGCTATCTTTGGACCCCATTTCCTACTGATGGCTGAGACTCTTTCTCTCTCCTGCCCCTTTGCTATTGCCTCCTGGCAAAGCCCTAATCCTGTTTTTTCCATGTCTACACCTGGGCGCACACCTGAGCATATCTCCCGTCTTGTCAACTCTTACCCATTTGCCACAGAAAGGGAGCAGAGAGGTCTTCTAAACATGGCAATCTGATCTGACTTCTCCTTTGCTTAAAACTCCTCAAAAAATCATTTGATAAAATCATTATTTTTTCAAATCATTTGATCCTATGACGATAAAAACCCAAACCTTTACTGCCTCCTCTGATGCCTTGGGAGATCCTGGTGTCTTCTTTCTGAGCGCCTCTGCTCCAGCCCCAGGGCCTTCTTTCAGGTGCCTTCTTCCTTTCTTTTCTGCTTTAGGGCATTTGTTTAGCACATGTGATGCCTTCTATATAGAATCCTTTTGCTTCCTTGATCTAGCACTTACCCTTTAGCTAGCAGCTGAAAGATCACATTCCCAGCCCTTCCCCCATGTCAGATTGGATGCTGTATAGGCACCTTGTACTCCCCTGCCTTGTCATTCATTATGCACTTTTAATGCTTCTTTTAATGGCCAGGCTGTAAGCTCCAACAGGCAGGGATCTGTTGGTCTTTTTCTTTGCCAATTACCCTCTCACAGCAGGCACCACACAGGTGCTTTACAAAGGAGTCCATACAACCAGGTGCATGATCATGGGCAGGGTATTGGGGGCACTCTTGCCTCTACTGAACGCATTCTTCTCCTTTTTTATCCTGTGTTTACAAGGAGACCAGAAATAAGGCACCACAGACATTGAGCAGGTGGGATAGAGGAATGAAGCTGTAAAAAGCACTTTCTACCATTGGTGGAGGAAATGAGGGACTCTGATAGGACATATCCAGTGGCAGACTCACCTCTCCTCTACACGGTCTTTACGGCCCCCGTAGGTTTATGAATCTTAGTATAGGGAGAGGCTCTTCAGAGCAGCTGCCTTTCAGTTTAGTTCCCTTTCTTCCACCTTGCCCTAGGTGCAGGGAGAGGTCTGGAAGTGGAAAATGCTCCTTGCTTGTCTTGGGGGTTGGCAAGGATGGAGGAGGTCTGTTTGTAGTATTTAAAGAGAGGTTCTCCCTACTTCTCCCCAGCAAATTACTTTTTTTTTTTTTTAATCCCATTTATTTATTTTATTGCATTTTAGGTTTTGGGGTACATGTGAAGAACATGCAAAATTGTTGCATAGGAACACACATGGCAGTGTGATTTGCTGCCTTCTTCCCCATCACCTACATCTGACATTTCTTCCCTTGCTATCTCTCCCCAGCTTCCCACCCCCCACCCTCCCTCCCCTATTTCCCCACAACTGACCCCAGTGTGTAGTGCTCCCTTCCCTGTGTCCATGTGTTCTCATTGTTCAACACCCGCCTATGAGTGAGAACATGCGGTGTTTGATCTTCTGCTCTTCTGTCAGTTTGCTGAGAATGATGGTTTCCAGGTTCATCCATGTCCCTACAAAGGACCCAAACTCATCGTTTTTGATGGCTGCATAATATTCCATGGTGTATATGTGCCACATTTTCCCTATCCAGTCTATCGT